>NC_051436.1:3871698-3879657 GCF_001649575.2 Kryptolebias marmoratus | reverse complement strand
CTCTTCTTCGTAGACATTGAGTTTGGCTGCAGCTGCACGCAGTTGCAGCGCCTCCTACAGGAAACTGGTGGAGCTACGCAGAGAACCACGCCGTTCAAAAGCCTTGTTTGGATTCAGGTTTTTATAAAACACTGAGGTCCGGACCTCGGGGTCCTCAGTGGGAGCTACGGCCCTGGTTGTTACACAACAGATATCTACCAGAACACTGAAGACAAGCAGATAAAGAAACAAAAGTTACGTACACTAGCCTTTTATGAACAAGTACAAGTTACTGTTTTCTACAATTCATCCAAAGCTTCTGATTTTGCTCCCGCAAATGATGAATGGTCGTTAGGAGCTAGCAAGAATCACCAATAACTGAGTGCTACATCCCCTGATTGGAGGACGTAAAGTCGCGTTCTGTAAATTCGTCTCATTTACGAACACACAAGCACACATCTGACAGAGGAGGTAAGTGTGGATGGGAATTAGAGAGATGAGGAGACATCTCAAACCCCAGCAGTCGGAAAAAAAAGATTTTACCTCCGCTGTTCCAAAAGGAGATCAAACCATAGCTTTAAAAACAATGAGCGTACCAAATTGTGATTTCTCTGTAACATTACACCCCTCACAAACGCACGCATCAAAACACGCAGCACAAAGAAAGGATTGTCTTTTCTTTAATTCGCCATTGCACATTCCTTTCTTGGCTGATGCCATAATTATCCATTTTAGGGGGAATCGTTAATGGAGTTACTGTCTCATGTACATCCATTGTAGCACTTCTGTGTTTTTGCTGGGTTCCCTCCCCCCCCACATACACACACACACACCTCTCTAACTGCCATTAAAGCCATTTGAAATGGAAAGTATGAGAGTTGGGCATCCCGAGGCTAGACAGCCCATAATTGGAGTCTAAAGACTGATGAGCAGATAATACAAATGAGGCTCATTCGTGTCGCAGTAAAGTTTATGTACAACAAGCTCTTTGAGGGAACGATATCCTTGGAAAAAAAACCAAAACAGATTCTTTCAGACATTTATAATTGCTATCCGGTCTGTGGCATTTGTAATTGCTCATTGTCTCCTTGTTCAGCGGTGGGTTCAGACTAAACCCTGGTGCCAGCCTTTGTTCTTCTCGGTGCGGACTTTGTTGCGCTGCCCACGCGTCCGTGTGTGTGTCTGGACGTATACGTGCTCTCACAGAAGCGGAGCGGCACAATGCACGCTCTAATTAAGCCATGGAAACTCTCGAGGCCGGCCTGCTTTGAGCCGAGCTCCTAACTAACAAACACACACATCCACGCACGCACTTTCATGTATAAAAGAGACTCAGAGATGGAGAGATGAAGAGAGGAAGGGGGGAAAAAAAGAGAAACAAATGGCGCAGAGATGAAAGGTGAAAATGTAGATTGAGAGGAAACAGGTCTTGTTAATGAAAAAGCTTCTCTCAAGGCGGCAGGGACCCTTCAGCATCCTCAGGAGAGGCAACACGAGGACTCAAGAGTCTTTGGAAGTGGACATTAATAGTCCTACTTCCAAGAGCTCATGGAGGGGGGGTCAATTGGACTCCTCTTCCTCTAAACTCACTCAGAAGCAGAGGCCCTAATAAGTTAGAGTCTCTGGTAAAAAGCCAAGATGCTGGCAGACATGAGTCTTCCTGGAAGGACCTCTAGAATTTCTGGGTACATCTGAGTGTTTAATTGCTAATTGGCTCAATTAGAGGGCCTAATTGGTCCAGCTTTGCTGTGAGCAGCGAGAGAGCACAAGTGATTGATGAAGCGGAGAGGGAGCGGAGAAGGTGATGCTGATGGGAGAAGAGCTGAGCGTGGCAACAAAATCAGATAATTCACAAGAATGTGTGTTTGGCATTTTAGCATCATGCTCTCATGTGCGGCTTTAAGGAGCAGGTTGCTCCAAAATAGAGCACGGTGCACACACCCGGCACTATTGCACACACACACACACACACCGATGCACACTCATCCATGATTCATATCTGCGAGCAGAAAGTTTTCTTCAGCCTCCCAGGGGGGGACCAAGAAGAGGAGGGAGACCACACAGGTCGCTCTGCAGAAAAAAATAAAACATAAAAATAAACCTCTCTTACCTTGCCCACCTTTTCTTGTTTAGTATTTATGATCTAAATGAGGAGTACATAAAATCCTCTGGGAAGGAGTTTGAAAACATCAGAAAATTCTGCTTTTGGTTCTTTCCCAGCCTCTTTGCTGATGAATGGATTTATATGCCCCTGTGTCACACAGGATGAGTGCAAAAAAAGACGCAATAAACCTGTTTCATGGCAGATATCTATGCTCAAAATAGCAGGACTAGTTAAGGTACATTAAACAAGAGCTGCGTTCTTCTTCTGCACCAGTGCATGCTGGTTATCTGCAGAACTGCGTTTGATATTTGAGAAATAAGCTAGAAGAATAGAGATGAAACCATATTAGTTTGGCTTCTGTTTTATTTCTGTGATCTATAATCTTGTGGGACTGAGGATAATGGCACATAGAGCTAAACAGTAAGACAACTTGACAATAAAACTAATCATGAATAACAACCCCAGTGGGATTAAACCGCATGGAGAATTTATAGCCGGGAGTCTGCAAACAGATCGATCATGAATGTTCCACCAATGCAAGGGCAATTATAGGAGGCTGTCACCAGCTGTCATTGTCAAACATTTTTTGATGACTACTAATGGAAATATTCTCAGTGTGCTCTATCAATCTCCACCGGAGCATAGTGGTGTGGGAGAGAAAATCCAAACAGACAGCAGTTTTTTGGGGGATAATCTCAGTTCAGCGCCTTCTGGTAAGTTTGCCAACTTTATGTTGTTCCTCTGAGATCTGTCTTCCAAGTTGTTCAGTTTCTTTTTTTAAACCTTTGAGTACTGTTTAGAGCTGCCTTTGATTAATAGTCCGCAAACAAATCCAGGTGAAAAGCTGCTCTGAGCAAAATATCTTATTATATGTTGACCATCTCCTTATGATTATCAAGTGTATCTGCTCGATGCTTTTTATGATTTTGTGTGATGATTCTAATGTTCTGATGATCTACCAATCCCTCCAGGATTTCGCGGGACATTTTCCTAAAAGTTGCAATGTTTTTTTTACTAAAATCAATAAAAAACCATAACTTTTAATATATAAACCAAAAATCCTTCCTAGTTTTGTAAGATAATTACCAACAAGGAAACTGGTTTGCTGAAATCTTTGTGGGCAAATGTGAAGCATTAGCGCACATTTTGGCTTCGGTCGCTGCTCCTGCACGCTCCCGGCATTCTGATGTTAACAGGAAGTGACGTCACGTGTGTTCTTCGTGAGTTATTTGGGGTTATTTTGTATTCCACGCTTCACAAACCCACAAAGAAGAGACTAGACCGCAGAAACGGTGGCGAATCACTTCAGAAACAATAAATATTGGGTTAAAGTTGAGGTGTTTTGGACAAAGTTGCAAAAAGTTGCGATTTCGCGGGGTTTGCTTGATTTTGCGTTATTAGTTGCGATCGCAACATCGCGAAATCCTGGAGGGTCTGATCTACTGTGTGATGTTTTTGATTACTGTAATGATTTTACTGATGTTTTTATGGTGTAAAGCACTTTGAATGCCTTGCTGCTGAAATGTGCTATACAAATACATTTTTACTTTATTTTTTTTGCCAATACAAATACAATAAAAAAGGCCATTACACTTCTCAGAGGAGTTAACAAATAAATTAAGCTCTTCTGGTTTTAAACACATTATCAAACGAACCCAGGGCAGCAATAGTTTTTTCCAAAATTAATTTCATGTCACTAACTTTCTGTCTCTTTCTCAAACTGTAACCTCGGCTGCAGTCGTAAAGTAAACGCCTGTTTCCTATTTTTTATCTATATTAACCATTCGTGCACTGAAGTGTGCATACAGTAAGGCACCACACGTCTGCAAACTCTGAACTTTAACATCTTCATGCTTTACTCATAGATAGTAAATAATATTTTGCTCTTGTTCATAAACTCTTTGTGCATACACGTATGTGTCTGTTGGAAATGTCACCAACTTCCACAATCCAAAAGTGCTTCATACTTTACATATCATTACGGGAAATTCAGTCGCAGTTACGCATTAAATTATTAATCAGCGCTCTGAATTAATACTTCAGTCCGTTTCATGTGTCTGATTTATTGGTGCATTCATCTCTCCTTCAGCTGAATACCCTAGTTTCTATTTAGTTTGATTATCTTATATATTTTAATTTTTGTTTTTAATTCCAATTAATCCTTTATGTGACAAATTCTACAAGTCTTGTTTTGAATATTTTGTTAATTCCCAGCAGCTGCCAACATGGCCACTGCTGTATATTGAATATATATTGTAAACTGTAGCAAAAAATGAGCTGGTCTGACTTAATAGGCAGCTAATTTGTACATAAACGCACATCTAGGTGATAAGTAATTTGTGTACCTTAAAGCTACCTTCTCTCTGGATGACAAACAGGGATTTTTATTTTTATTTTTTTTTGACAATGTGTGTTTGTTTGGAAGTTTAGACTAGCAAGTTTGAAACAAATTGCCCATCAGGATTAATAAAGTTGACACCCTGACTCTAAAGCTGATTTCAGTACAACTTATAAAAAAATGTGCAGAAAACAGATGATCTTTGCAGGGTCTTAGTGAGATCTTCAGGTGTGTTTTAGGAACACAGTGGGCTCCCTGTTTGGTGTTATTATAAGTTCACACAAAATGTCTTTAGACAACACATTTATAACGGTTTTGGTCAAACTTTCGTAAATGATGTTGTGTGCAAACTCGTGCTGCAGGGGTGTCAAACTCCATTCCTCGGGGGCCGCTTTCCTGCATGTTTTAGATGTGTTCTTGCTTTAAAACATCTGGTTTAAATGGATGACTTGTTGCCGTGCTCCTGATGATTTGATGAGGAGGTGATTAAACCGTTTGAATCAGGTGTGTTGAAGCAGAAAACCCTAAAACCTCCAGGACAGCGGAGCCTCGAGGCCTGGAGTCTAACACCTGTGCCATAATGCAAGGTCCTGTGTGACGTTCAGAGTATGTGTTGGGGAGGAATCTCAGCTACCACCACACCAAATCTGAGCTCTATATTTGTAAAACCGGCTGAGTTATTCACATTTGTGTTTGCTGAGCTCGATTAGCTGTGGTGGTGTGGATTCACGTACCTCCAATGGTTACTTTCCTGAAAGTTGCATTAAAATCCATCCAGTGGTTCACGAGACGATTTGCTAACGCGCAGAAAAAGTACCTGCAAGCTGCGTTTTTCGAATTCTCAACTTCTCTCCCTGCAAAACGGTTTCAGACGTCACCTCCTTTCAGCTCCGCAGCTTACTGAGCACATTCCCCAAACCTGCCAATAACAACCCCAACTAATTCAACTCCACCGCAGCTGCAGAATCACCCACATAATTGCTTCTCACCTCTTTCTTCTGTATCACCAGCCAGACTGACACTACACTCCGTACATTCAACTTAATGACAGATAATAAACTGACTTTGCCGGGCCGAGGAGCTGGCTAATAGCTGGGATTCACTGGAAGGAAGAGGTTAGTCGAAGTTACTGCCTTGAAATTGACTCCCGGTCTGAAGGATGAACTGAAACACTGAGCAATAAGTAAAACTTTTACTTTGTCAACAAAATCATGCACTTAAACGCATCCTAATCACTGTGATATGAAGGCTGACATCCTTGGAGGCCGCACAGTTATTTTGTTTTTATAAACGTCAATATGTCTGCGTTGGAACGTCTTCCTTTTACTGTTTTATCGCTGCGACGGGACGTTGATGTGTTGATTGTGAGGTAATTTTTTTTTTAGGCTGCCGGCAGAGTGGATGCCAAGTAGTTCAACAACAAAAAGCTGTTTCATCTCGTCAGATTCCTCGGCGTTGCCAGCACATAGACCGGACCCGAGCGTGTTTGTTCGCGTGTCATCCGGCTGACAGCTTCTGTGTGGGAATCTGGATGGACAAGAGCCAGCGGGCAGGTCAGAATTGGCCCGGGCTGCTGTCAATCTCTATTTTTATTTTTTATTATTGTTCATCTGTGTGTGTGTGTGTGTGGGAGGCGGGAGTCATTAAAGCCAGAGAAATCCAACAGATCTCCGGCTGAAGGAAGGACATATGTCGAGATGTGTTCGAAAAAATGGAGAATATCTGCCTAGACGTTGTGTATTTTACAGTTTATATTCACTTTATTCACATGTATACATCTCAAAGTGCATCACATTGTTGTTTTATGACTTAATTTTCAAGAAAATGTGTTTTTCATTTATTAAAGAATCAGCTCTCTCCATATCTGTGTGATCTATCAGTCGCCAACAGCTGTTTTGAGTTTTCACTGGTCTTGATTTGTTGCTCTGCAGCATTTTTTCTTGGTAAAAAAGATGCTTTTTCTTATTTTTGTGGCCTGAATAAAAAAAATGGTTTTATTCCTCGGGAAAAGTTCGAAGCACTCATAAAATAATAAAGCAAAATTGCTTTTTATGCACTGGTTTAGTTTCAGTCAATCCTCGTTTTTTATATCCATGTCCTTTTTCTGCATATATCACGCTAAGATTTGTTTGGTTTTTAGTGCTGTGATGGTACGTTTTCTTTAAAATAAAATCATTTCAATCTCAAGCAACATTCGGCAACAAAAGGTCAACAAAAAGAATTTGAGCTCAGTGGTAAGAAAAGTCCAATTAATAAATCCAGTAACAATAAGACGAAGAAAAAAATGGAAAACAGACATTTTTAGGTCATGTTTCAGCTGAACATGAAGCAGAAGCCCCCTGGATTTAATTTAGTTTCTTTTACAACTAAATATTGCATACTTTAAGTAAAAAATAAATAAACTCAAGCACTTCAGCTCCATGCTAGTTTCAAACATAACCTGAATATGTCTGCTGTTAGCTGCATACAGAGTATATTTTTTAGCTTTAAATCTCTTTATCTCTTCATCTTTATCAAAGCTTATGTGGCCAGGAAAAAGTAATATTACAAGGTAAAAAAAAAACTTTTAATTAGGAAAGTAAGTATGACATAAATAAGCTTAGATTCTGTCAGAATTACACGAAAAAACTTATAATAAATATAAAACATTCCTCCTTTTTCATGCCTAATAGTTTGTTCAGATACATATTTGAGCATTTCAGAGAGGAGGATTCTTTCATCTGATTTTTTGATTCTCAAAAGCAGCAGTTTTATGATGTTTTAGCATTAAAGGGGTCCACTAGCGGTGGCGGCCATCTTGAACACTCCAAAGTTAGAGTTGTAAATGTTCGTCCAATGATTATTTACCGCAGGTTTTGCTGAAATCAGCCCAGTGGTTCATGAGATATTGTGCTAACAGACACGTGCACACAGTATTGCATGGAAACGGGTGATAACTTTGGTCTTTAAAAGCTAAATCATCATGTCATTAACAAACCAAAACTACAATCAGTCCCTCCAGGATTTCGTGAGGCATTTTCCTAAAAGTTGTTACAAAAAGTTGCAATTTTTTTTTTTACTAAAATCAATAAAAAACCATAACTTTTAATATACAAACCAAAAATACTTCCTAGTTTTGTAAGATTATTACCAACAAAAGGTGCTTTATTTGAGAACTTTGATAGCTTCTAAACTGACATTCATGAGCATTTCTGGATTGTCCCTGGTCTGCAGCTCTCCTCACATGTTTTGCAGACACAAAGTGTTTGTCGATGCTTTTATGTTCCATGATTACACTGCAGGACGTGCAAAACACCTGCAGCTGGGGAGGAAACTGGTTTGCTGAAATCTTTGTGGGCAAATATGAAGCATTAGCGCACATTTTGGCTTCGGTCACTGCTCCTGCACGCTCCCAGCATTCTGATGTTAACAGGAAGTGACGTCACTTGTCTTCTTCCTGAGTTATTTGGGGTTATTTTGTATTCTACGCTACACAAACCCACAAAGAAGAGACTAGACCGCAGAAACGGTGGCGAATCACTTCAGAAACAATAAATAT
>NC_051436.1:3849140-3870166 GCF_001649575.2 Kryptolebias marmoratus | reverse complement strand
TATCTTACAAAACTAGGAAGTATTTTTGGTTTAGATATTAAAAGTTATGGTTTTTTATTGATTTTAGTAAAAAAAAAAATTGCAACTTTCAGGAAAATGTCCCGCAAAATCAGGCATTTTAGCCGCAACAATCACAAAAAATGCCCGCGAAATCCTGGAGGGACTGACAACCTGTTAGCTCTTGTAGTCAACCTGAGTCAAGATGTCTACCACAACTAAGCAACCTTTGAGACCTTGGCAACCTTTATTTTTTAACCCTCTCAAGGCAGACGTTGCAGATTTGCAACAGCGAATTGCATATACCTAATTACTCCACATTCATATTTTATGAGCCTTATTTTACTCAGATGATAATTTCCCCAAATATCAATATTTTCCTGTTACTAAAACTTAATTTGAGCCTGAGAGGGTTAAGCCTGATTTCTGCTGCTCTGACTTAACCCAATCTAATGTTCTCCAAAGTTTTACTTAATTGAACTGTTTTAGTTAAATCATTACAAGGAGGTTGTCATGAGGTGCGTTTCTCTGACTCCGTGGTCCAGCTTCTGCAGGAATATTCAGGGCGATGTGTCTGGAGTTGGGATGAGCGGTGATATTTGGTGAATATTTGAAGAATTAAAGCTTCCTTAATGTGCTATTCCAGACGGGGTGCAACTTTAACCCTCCTTCTGGAATAAACCCACACAAAAATGGCTACAGCTCAGCCAATTTGACAGATATTGAGCAAAGATTTGGTGTGGTGGTAGCTGAAACTGACCCCCGATCCATACTCTGAAAGCTAACTGATTGTGCTTGGCCATTAACTGTCTTTTAGAAAAACATTGCTCAAACATCTTGAATAAATTTAAATAATCAATAGATATGCATTTAGAGCTAACGAACCAACTATCTCAGTGAATTTTGCAGATACTGAGCTAAAATTTGGTGTTGTGACTGAGAGTCATTCAGTAACAGATCATGCATCATCATTCTCAACTTAGGATGAACTTAGTCTTAAACTCTGACACGTATTTTTTATATTCAGACCCTGCCCCGTCATCTTGCTCTGATTACTTCCTGTTCCCTAATAAATCGCCGGACATAAATCCTCCTCCTGCTTAGGGACAATCCACCCTCCTCTGCACATTTTTCCACTGGGAGCATCCAGCAGAGGCAGAGGACAACACGATCCAGCCCTGAGGGGGAAAAGCTCCTCTGCAGGCTGGAGGACGGTGCCTCAGCTCAGTGAAACTTCACAGGAAAAGGTTGCATATAGTTTTAGTACCACTATTAAACACGTCCCATATATCATAAATATTTTACAGCCTTCTAAGTGGTTCTGACCTTGGATCAGAGGGATGTAGGTTACACGGCAGCATGGGGGGAGCTTTAGACCCTTTAAGAGAGTTTTAGAGTGCTAATTAAATTTCGATGCAGTGGGTTTTTGTGAAGGGGGCTTTGATCAGAAACTTTTTCTTTTTTTACATTTTTTTGCCAGGGAAGGACATTTCACGGCAGAAGGACACCATCAAATAACCAGAATGTTCAGTCCGCCATTGATAAACTGTCTGAAGTGAGCAGGTTTTGATAAATGAATTCATGATAAAGATGTTTTTATCAGATGATTAAATTTCGATTGACTGATATTTCTTTAATTACGCCGGCAGTGAAGGTTTTAATCATCACAAGCTGCCTTGGTTCAAACCACTGATTCTCTCTTATGAGGTAGCTAAAGTTGTGAGGATCTTTTTGGGGCAGGTGGAGACTTTTCTGATCCACAAATTTGTAACAATGACTGAAGAGCCACAATAGGAGTGACTGATCAGCAGAAAATCCAAAAACAGAATGGGCTTCAGCGGCTTAATATCTGCTTCTTCTTTACCAGAGATTGTAGAGGCGATAAAAATGCATTGTTAACCCAATTATAAGGGATGATTACAGTTTAAATAGTGAGCAATGTAACGGTTTGGTTAAATTAACCTTTTTTAAAATCTTTGGTGTGTCAGGCTCGGTGGTGACGGAGGCGAAGCCAGAAAGCAGACTCATAATTAGGAACTAAATAGAAAACTGATTTATTAAAGAAAACAAAAGCTGACGGGGCAGCAAAAACAAAACATAACCGAAACTAGGAGCACAGACGAGACGCAGGACGAGGACAAAAGAACAATGATCCGACGGAGTGGTGGAGGAAATGACCGGGTTTTAAACACAGAGGATAATGAGGTAACTGGGCACAGGTGAAATTATCATAATTGCTGGCAGGTAAACAGATGACAAAACTAAGGAGACATAGATGAGGGCAAACACCGACACGAGATAAAGACAGACAGTACAAGAACCAAACTAACAAGATAACTGAATAAAATAAACAATAAACTGAAACATGAATACAACAAACTGAAAACCAAAACCCAAATCCCGACATGGTCAAGTAGCTAAGGCCTAGCATTCCTTGAAAGGATGTACATCACCCATTAACTCTCATGCTACAGTTTTAAACTCATGCTAAGAAGGGAGTTAAAGCCATTTCTGGTCAACTTATGCAGAACCTCAAGCAGGTTAGTGCTCCGAGTACAACAAGGGGATGACTCTCAGCTTTTTCCGCGCCAAACTGTAGCTCAATATCTGTATATCTGAGTTAAAGCCATTATTGTTTTGGCTAAGAATAGACAAGAACAAAATCTGATATACAGGGGGAAATGTTTGGGTTTTTCAGCTGTAAAACTGCCTAAGTGACACACGAAGGTCAGACGCCAGGCGCCACACCATCTGGCTCTCCCAAACAGCTATGTGTTATTGTTAAAATATGTGTGTTTAAACTATGGACTGGACCGGGTTTGGCCAACCCCCTTTTTTCTTCCTTAACAAAACAGAAAGTTTAAGTAAAGAGTCAGAACTTCTTGGGCAGCACGCCGTTAGTCGCTGCTGTGGAACTTCTCCTCTTGCAGAAACTTTCACAAAACATAACGAGCCTCTCTGGTGTGATTCTTTCTTAGCAGATTGAATAAATCAAAACCCTGACATTAAGTTATAGTCATGTCTTATGACGGCTGAAGTTGATTAGCCATCTAAAAGTGGGTTGACACAGAAGGTTCATCAGTTGCAGATGTGCATCCAATGATTACTCTGAGAGTTTTATTAACATCTGTCTGTTGGTTCATGAGATGTTTTGCTAAAGGTACAAACAGACGAAGAGACGTTCATGGTTCAGATGACTAAACCAGCTCTTCCTGCTTTCGGAGCTTCTAAAAGCAAATATTTAGAGAGAAAGAATCAGCTCAGGCCGGCGCTCTGGGCAAGGGTGCAGCAACCATCAGTAATGTAACACAGATCTACACTAAAGCCCACAGAGATACAGAGAGGGTCACTTTTAAAAGTAGGTGAGTAGGACACACTGATGGGGAGGATGTACCCAAAGGCAGCACGAGGCACGGACACAAAAAAACCTCTCCACTCTGTATTTGTAGAACAGGGTGAACGGGGGTCGAAATGAGCAAATGAATAGCGCTGAAGGGGAAATCGACACAGAGTGGATGGTGCACGAGGACAAACGGGGGTTGAGTGAATAAGCGCCGCAGCTCACAGATGCTTATTTGACAAGCAGAGGGGCACTTGGACTTTGTTTACAGACAGACAGAGAACTGCAGCCGAGGACAGATAAAAGCTTTCCATTACAATATTGATTCAAGGATTAGGCAAGTAAGACAGGTTGTGTAAACTGAAATAAATCAGCAATTTTCCAGCCGAGGTCCTGACATGGCTTAAGGGAAGGAAGAAATCAAGATGTCAAAGTAATTAGAAAGTTTGATGTTAGAACGTGATCACACAAATATGGATTAAGTGGCTAAATACATCATTCTTGATGAGGCTCATCCTGTTCCGTCAAGTTATTTTGATATCTCACTGATGGAAGAGCGCAAACAAGTTTTTTTTTTTAAATTTGTAATCGTGTAAGGCTTAAAACTGCTGTTTATTTCTTTCTGAAACATCCTTTTTAAGTTCTGAAGGATGGCATAGATGCAAACAGGAAGTTGAAAAATGCTAAAATGTGCGTAAAGAGCAGTTGACAGAACAAATGCAACCTGGTGAAAATAAGGGTTGAAGATTATTTTAGACACCTCAGGGCAGGTGGGTCCAATCCTGGTCCTGCAGGGCCACTATCCTGCAGGTTTTAGGTGTTTCCCTAATTCGACGCACCTGATTGAGGCTTCTGCAGAGCTTAAAGACCTGCTGAAGAGCAGAGAAACATCTAAAACAGGGGTGTGTTCTTGCTTTAAAACATCTGGTTTAAATGGATGACTTGTTGCCGTGCTCCTGGAGAACTTGATGATTTGATGAGGAGGTAATTAAACCATTTGAATCAGGTGTGTTGGAGCAGAAAAACCTAAAACCTCCAGGACAGCGGAGCCTCGAGGCCTGGAGTTTGACACCTGTGATCTAAAACAGCGGTTCCCAACCCTGGTCCTCGAGGAACAATATCCTGCACGTTTTCATTGTTTCCCTGCTTTTCAGCAGGTCCTTTCTGTCTGCAGAAGCCTGTTAATCAAATCCTCATTCAAATCAGGTGTGTCAAAGCAGAGAAACAAGTAAAACATGCAGGATAGTGACCCTCCAGGACAAGGATTGGACACCACTGCCATAGGGTCTTGTAAATCCAGGAAAAGTGGATGTCAATAAGTCTTTCTATGTATGATTTAGACTACAAAAAAACAGGCGTAGCTGCAGAAATCGTTCAGAACTGAATATAGTCTTTGTAATACAGTTGGGATGTGGTTAAACTGATAGTAAAACTGTATTTACGCAGTTAGAATCCAAAGGTCTGACGAAGAACGTGACACTGAGAGATGAAGTTCCTCTCATTTGGCTGGGAATGACCGAGCGTGAAGCCCGAGTGAGAGCGATCCAAACACGAGGGTGAGAGACAGAGAGGAAGACAGAGGGTTTGGAGAGACGCCATCCTGATCTCGTCGTCCCACACAGATGGTCGGAGAGTCACTCGAGCAGCTGATGTGTACGACGGTCTCCTTCCCGAAAAAACAAGGGCAAGTCTACAGTCGCCGCTTCGCTCTCACCCCGAGCTTTGTGTTGTTTCTTTTTAATACGTCGCTGAAGTTTACGACGCCGAGAACAGGCTGAGGGGTAAATATCAAAAGAAAGGCCACGGTGAGAGCAATCTTCTCATTATAATCAGCAGTAATAACAAGCCGCAGCTTCCTCGCTCCTACAGATCCCCGTTTGGCTATTAACGAGAGCGATGAATATTCATCCAGGTCTTTAATCTATATCTGAACTCGTCTGAGGAGCACGGTTTGTTTTACTGCAGGAAGAGAGCTGCAGGAGGAAGAGGTGCTCATAAACACGCAGCACGTAATCAGCCCAATAACAAAGGGTATTTATTTGATTTTATACCTTTTCATGATGAGGAAAATGTCTGTTTTATGTGAAATCCGACCGCAGTGAAATGAGTTTTTTTGTAAAAAAGCAAAAAAAAGAAGCCAGAGCTCACATGTTCATTTGATTTAAGAATTTTCCCCTCATGGCCTGCTGTCAATCAGATCATATTTCTCATTATTGTGCAGCACACATAAAAGAACAATGTCATCGTTGTGATTAGATTAGTAGATTTAAAAGATCACGCTGGATGTAAACAAAGCACTCAGCTGAATCCGCCCAAAATCACATGGAAGCTCGAGTCACGTGACTGACCTACATGAGGCTGGCTGCAGCCCATGGAGGTAAACAAATATGGTGGAATCAGACAAGCGTAGAATCCCTCAGAAGACTTTTAGTAAAAATATAAGAGTGAATCTGTTTCTGATCGCAAGAGAAAAGACAAGGATCGACTCCGACAACTGTCAAGAGTAAATATCGATGATCTGTATGCTTTGCTCGACAAACCTGAGCATAAATACGTACCAACACATCAACACGGCCCGAAAAACGGCTTTTTCCATGGATGTCACCTCTGCTGGCCTATTTTCAGTCACTTCAGCTGTTTCAGTAGCTGAAACAAACACATGCAGTAGCTGGAAGCATATTTTTAATTTAGGAACACATTGACCATCGACCTAAAAACATTGTGCAGATTTTGTTTCTTCATTTATAAATTATTTTTGACCCGACTTCATAACTGTGCTTTTCCAGCCAGGGTTCGTCGTGCTCTAGTGTCTTTCGTTTATCGTAGTTTATTTGAAAAGGATTATAAAGTGTACCGGACCGATCTGTCGTGGTGAAGAGAGAGCTGAGCCAAAAGGCGAAGCTCTCGATTTACCGGTCGATCTACGTTCCTACCCTCATCTATGGTCACGAGCTTTGGGTAGTGACCGAAAGAACGAGATCGCAAATACAAGCGGCTGAAATGAGTTTCCTCCGCAGGGTGTCTGGGCTCTCCCTTAGAGATCGGGTGAGAAGCTCGGTCATCCGGAAGGGACTCAGAGTAGAGCCGCTGCTCCTCCACGTCCAGAGGAGCCAGCTGAGGTGGCTCGGGCATCTGGTGAGGATGCCTCCTGGTGACGTCCCACCGGGAGGAGGCCCAGAGGGAGACCCAGGACACGCTGGAGGGACTATGTTTCTCAGCTGGCCTGGGAACGCCTTGGGATTCCCCTGGAGGAGCTGGCCCAAGTGGCTGGGGAGAGGGAAGTCTGGGTCTCCCTGCTTAGGCTGCTGCCCCCGCGACCCGACCCCAGATAAGAGGAAGAAGATGGATGGATGGATGGATGGATGGATGGATGGATGGATGGATGGATATAAAGTGGAAACTAGGGCCACAGATGAGGTCAGCCTTACTGTCTCAAAAAGTGCATCTCAACCCCCTCAATCCATCCGAACGGTAAAAATAAAGGAACATAAAGCTCCTCGGATGGCAGGATTAGTAGCAGCACGTCTCCAGTTCATTATTGGGTTTTTCCGCTGCAGAAAAGGCGAGCAAACTTTTTTTCACCGCGAGTCCCAACAGTACAAACGCAGCCACGTTTTAAGCAGAAACACGAGCCAGGCAACAATCCTAAATCATAAAGAAGTAGCTGAGGTTAGCGCTCGTTAAGACGGATTACTCTGCTTTTAAACAGTTTGTTGTGCAGACACTTATTGTGCTATTAGCCCTGCGCAACTAAAGGGTGAAATAAGCGTGCATTGTGATGAGCATAAATTGCTGCCGGTTGGTTTTATGTTTGCGAACAACAGAATGGAATCATGGGACGAAGTGGTTGGACATTCGGAGAGAAATCTAATAATTTACCGACAAACTCGAACAGAGGCTTTTGCTTCGATTGTTTGTGTGTCTGAGGATGAAACCTAAGCACCTACAACCATGAATGACTGAATCAGGTCTAACAGAGGCATCTCTTCAGTTACCGCAGGTCTCACGGGCGAAAAGTGTGCCTGCCAGAAGTTCCTGTCTGTTCCCGCTTCTGGCTCACAGATTTTTCTTTCTTCTTCTGACACTTTCTCTCCTGCTGAATCGTTGCCTTGCTGCTGCAATGTGACTCCTATAATCTGTTCCCACTCTTTGTCCCCATTCCTCCTTCTTCATCCCTCCTCTGCTGCCGCTACACTTCAATCTGAGCGTGTGTGTGTGTGTGTGTGGAAGAGTGAGTGAGTGGCATGTTTGAAGTATCTTGGCTGTGTGGTGCAGCGCGGCGGGATACCAAATACTGTCACCACATCCACTCTCTTTCTCTCCCTTTTTTTTTCTTAGTTGCTCTCTTTTCTCTCCATTTCTGCTCCTAAGGAGCAGGGAGCCTTCTGCCCCTCTGCGCCCCCCCACAAAAAATAACGAGGTGCCATCGAAGACAGAGAGGAGACTTGAAGAACTGAAGAGTGAGACACGAGGAGGGGAAGGTCTGAGATTTTTGTTCCAATTGGTGTTTGAGGACATCACACCCGAGCCTTGGAGGCAAGAAGTCAGGAGTCTCAGATTCATCTTAGATTACCATTTTTTAATTTATTTATGTTTTGAATCTCCCAATCCCACAAGGCAAAGGCGTGCATAATCTTTTTTTCTTTTTTTTTTCGTGTGTGTGTGTGCATTTGTGCATCTGCAAGCAAAATATCTCATGAACCACTGGACACGGTTTTAAGGAAACTTGCAGAAAATAATCATTAACATTTGAAGTCCACCAAATTCAAGATGGCCTGCACAACCAACTGACCTTAAAAACCACAAGAAAATGCTAAAACTCAATCAAGTTTACAGATATGGACGTATAATTTGGTGTGGTAACAGATTGTGCAACAAATAAGCTAAAAGTAAAAGTGTTAACTCTGTTTGCTGGCAAAAATAAAAAATCTCATGAACCACTGAACAGATTTCAATGAAACTTAAAGGAAATAATAATTTAAAGTACGTGTACATGATTCACTTTTACAGATAGCTGCCACGACTAATTGGGATTAGCCAACATTTAAATGGCAATAACTCAATTTTTGAGATATTAAGATAAAATTTGGTGCTGTAGTAGCTGAGAGTTACCCACAACACGTACTCTGAGTGCAACATCTGGCAATACCACGAGCTGCAGCTCTTATTTCCCAACATAAAATGACATGAATTTAAACCTCTGGCATGAAAGGCTGCAGGTGATTTAATTTTTTTTTGGCATTCATCAGTGCTCCTGTATGCACATATTAAAAGTTTTAGTGTGTTTGTATTTCCAGCTTGTAAAGCTTCGTATGCATCCACAGTCGCAGTCAGATATAAAAGTAGGTTACTCCAACTTGTTTTTTGTCCTCCCAGCCTCCCAGTTTTGTTGGCTTTCACTCTTTTCCCTTCCTTGCTCTGTACAGCATCATAAAATATGCATCAGACAGCTTGTTTGATCCCTTTTGCAGTCATAAAAATGAATGACCATAAACCCAGTTTTTAAAAGATGATGGTTAAATTTCTGCAGATCTGCACCAAGCAGGACTTTACTCTTTTTTTTTTTTCTTATCAGTTTCTGATGCCATTTTCCTTCTAGCTGCCATTGTTTTTGGCTGCCTTCCTTTGTTTTGACTTCCGTTCAGGACTCGCTCGCTCTTTTCGCTCTCCCCTGGGTGCAATTTTCTCTGAGCTATATTCCGTGCTCAATACTCATCTACTTTTCTCCTAAATCTTGGCGTCAGTGTGTGTTATCCAAAGCCCTTTTAGCATGTGGCTGCAGCAGCCCTCTGGCCACAAGGAGAGGACAAATCCCCTGCTCATAAAGCCATAATCTTTATAGCTGCTGACAAGAATAATTGTCCCTTAAGGCCAAAAGAACCACTAACTATAAACTTTGATTCCCATCTTCAGTTGCACGATTTAAACTGACATCTTGATTTATTGGTAAAGTAATCTGACGTAAAATCAAAGATAAATCGGGAGTTCTCACCTTGGATCATATGCTAGCCAACAGATTTGTGCCAAATCAAGATTCAGCAGCAGGAAGTGCTCATTTGAATGTCTCTGTAGTTGTTGGAGACACCTGTCAAAGTAAAGCAATACGGTCTGAGGAACGGTCCGAAATTCCAAATACCACCACAGAAGTCAGCGGGTGATCCAGGATTACGGCTGCCGGCCTCACTGAGCCTCTGTAATTAATTACAGCAGCCAATAATAATTAAGGCTGGGCACCATCGAGTGGAAAGCCGAAAACTGGCGTCTCATCTGGCGTCCGACTACGACCTCTGAGCCCCGTGGGCGCCGCCGGGCCACGCTAGCACCTGCTCACAAACTAACAGCTTGGTGCAGATGGATGTTGGCAAAGGAGCTGAAACTCAGATGGAAAAAAAGGGAAGGGGAAAATGGGGCAGAGTGCACTCCGACAGGGTGGTCGATTCGCCACAAAGCACCAGAATCAGCCACGAGTCGCTGGGCCTCGCTGGGCTGCAGAGCTGGGATTCATGTGCTTTATTTCAACTGGAACTGGGAAGTTTCGCCACTGCACGGCGATACTTCACCCAGTGATCCAGGTAATGAGGCCAATTAAAAGATGTCCTGTAGGTCAGAGTTCACCATCGTGGAAATGTCTCGTTTTCCTTGAAAGATGAAAACGCCTCACATCGTGTCGGAGTAATTCTCTGTATGGGCAGCTGCTTTATGTTCACATTAGACATTTGATTAAATTAAACAAAAAAAAACTGCATATCATGTTATTTTATGTGCCATTAGTTGAAGTTCCTGTCCTGGCTTTTAAGAGTAAAGAAAGTGTTTTAATTTTCACTCCACTGGATGATGAATAGTTTAGTAAACAGTGTTCTCGGCCCATCTGCCCACACTTCTGTTTATTCTTATTAATCCATCTGTGCCCTTAATTACATGAAGAGTGCATTAGGTTTAACTTGTAAATCTTTCACAGCTACGTTGTGTTTTGTACACAATGTAGAATTGGCTGCATTTATTTCTGCTTGTTGCTTCCCGTGTCTGTTCTCCAAATCATAAAAGTTCAGGTTTTTTAGCTTTCTTTTAAATAAAGGCTTTTAAACCGTAGTCAGCTGATCTATTTGGGAGAGAAGCGAAGGAAGCAACCTATGGTAAAAACAAGAAAGACCTGGGTTCTTTAGTTTCAACTTTTGCAGCGTTGGGTCTAATACCTGGTCAGTTCCTTCATGCATGTGATCAAAACATCTCTCATCAACCAGACGAACAAAAACCCTAAAACCCCTCAGGAGGAAGAGGAGGAAGAGTAATTAGTTCAGCTCACATAAATGGAGCAGCTCACTTTTCCACACAAAGACGATTTTCCCAAAACAATCTTCAATTTCTAAAAATATCCTCTTAAACACAGCTCCATTTTTAACCCTTTCATGCACAGTGGTCTCTGCAGTGGACAGTTATTTAAAAGCTTTTTTTTTTGTATATGTTTAGGGTTTTATATTCTAACGGTGCATAGACCACTAAAGTGGGCATTAATGGATAATGCAATATACTGGCTATCCACTGCAAGTGCAACAAATTTTCTCAAACCCAAGATGGATTTAAGAAAATAAGTCTTTTTTTTCACCCTTTTTTATGCCACAAGAGAAAGAAAAACACTACAGGAATAAAGTCCTGGCTGAAGTTATCATAATTTGTGCATGAAAGGGTTAAAAATGACTTCATCTACATGAAAACACCAAAAACATCAAAAACGCTGCTGTAGCATTTTGGAACGATTTCAAAGAAAAAAATATCTGCGACAATTTTTCTCTGAAAATCATCAACTTGAATGCAAAACCTGGTGGAACTAGAACCAAAAAATTAACATATTTTTTTGCAGTTTTGATTAATCTACTTGTCTCGACCTTTAGGTTGGAGATGGGACTGTTTGCATCTTTGGTTTCAAAGGGTTAGCTGACTAAGCATAAACAAAAGGCTGGTGTTTTAGGATGTTTTCACTCTGAAAACTGTTTTCCTAAAACCTCATTTCTCTGTGGACGCAAGGTTGAAACAATAAACTGTGTCTTTAGGTGCACGATTTAGTTTAAACTGAAAAATCTTCTCAGATTAGACGCGAAATATCTCCAAACAATAAGAAAAAGGGCAGATGTCTATTTTATTTTGAACTTTTAGGATTTACTTCAAATCTTTTTATCTATTTTCTCAGTCTGTGTTTTGTGTAAAGTAGATTAAGCAAAAAATATACATGTTTAATCATTTTGTTGAAGCCTAACTAAGAAGTTTCCTGCCACCCATGAAAATGACCTGTTGTTGCACATGCACCAGTTCCTTTACAGCAGGGGTGTCCAATCCTGGTCCTGGAGGACCACCATCCTGCAGGTTTTAGGTTTTTTCTGCTCCAACACACCTGATTCAAATGGTTTGTTCACCTCCTCATCAAATCATCAGGTTCTCCAGGAGCACGGCAACAAGTCATCCATTTAAACCAGGTGTTTTAAAACAAGAACACATCTAAAACATGCAGGACAGCGGCCCCCGAGGAATGGTTTTACACCTGTGTTTTAGATGTTTCCATGCTCTTCAGCAGGTCTTCAAGTTCTGCAGAAGCCCGTTAATCACCTAGTCATTCAAATCCGGTGTGTCACAGCAGAGAAACAAATAAAACATGCAGGACAGCAGGAACAGGAATGTCCCGCTGGTAGTTTTAGGTGCTTACATCTGGTCCAGAACAACGACAACAAAATGGCATCACATGTGCCGCTTTAATAAAACTGATTAGTTTTGCGCCCACTATAAATACACCTTTCCCACGCCGTGCCAAACTGAGGAACCTGCCAAAACATTCAGCGCTAATCACACCACGTTTGAACATTTTCCTCCCCGCCTGCCTCCTGATCCACCCGTCGGGCTGCATCTGGCGGGCCCGCCCGAAGCCACACGAGGCGCTCGTCTGCACGTCCCTCGCCCGACGTGGTCCGAAACACGACAGCGCTCGTTTGTTCCGCTCCCCCCCCCCTGTTAGCGCCGACTCCACCGTGGTCCATCAAGTGAAAATGGCAATCTGTATCGCGTTTGGGAGAATTGCCCGATAATGTGATTCAGACGGTTCCCGAGCAGCAGGGCATCCCGAACAAAACGGCATCCACGACCGCACCCACTCGCATATGGCTGCCTTCTGGCTCCGAGGACTCCCAGCCAAGACTCCAACCCACACACACGTGTGTTCACAGCCATGAGGATGAGTTACGGTGAGGTTTCCACTCGTGTGCACGTAAAGCGCGGCATTAATTAACGTGCAGTTACAGCGCCAGACATCAGAAAGGTGAGAGGTAAAGCTGCTCCGCTCGGAATAAAAGGCAGCGAAGCATGAATCATCAAGAAAAACCACAAATTAACGTGTTATCTTAACACTCACACAACAAATCAGACCTGAAGTGTTCATATCTCACCCATACATGACATCTGACACTGCTGGAGCTCTTGAGCTTGTTTTGATTTAAATTTTAACATAATTTTCTGGCAGACATGAAGGTTGTTTAATTTTAGCTCCGCATGAAAAACCTACTTGCATTAATCCAGCCTGTGTGCTGGCAAGGAAATAACATCATTTGAGAATCTTCAGATCTTTGTCATTCGGCGTTTTTCTGGATTATTTGATCAGAGGTCACAATTAAGTCTGACCCGATCAAACGATCCACGATGAGAGGGAACCAGAAGATAAAATAAGCTTCAGCTAATCTTTTAGCTTGTTTTGCGTTGTGATTGATTTCTTTTTCAGGTCAGCAAACCCAGTCGTGAGTGGCGCGTACATGAACACGAAGCTTTCTATTCACGTGACGAGAAGCGTCCAGACGTCAGCCAGAAAATAGACAGGTGATGATAACACTTCGTCAGGTGGTGATGGCTTGTTACGCAGAAGTGAAGAAAACGACAACAATCAATGCAAACACATCCCAAACGTCTCACATTTAGGCTTAAATATCTGCTGGTTTTTCCACACATCTGATTTAAATCTGGTGAGAAATGGCAAACAAGTCGTTGAATATTCAAAAATCATTTTGCTTTTATTCGATCCAGTACGTTAGAATAAAGCGGACACGATGAGAAGAGTTTATCCGTTAAGGTCGAGGAGAAATGGTTTGTTTCTGAGACCCGAAGGAGGACAATCAGCAAAATATTTTAACAACAAACGGAAAAACTAACAAATGGCAAAATTAATGAATAAAAACAGATGATTTTGTGGGATTTGGGTTTTTGCTTTTATTATTATCTTGTTTCTGTTTGAGTCATTGTTCAGTTTAGTTCTTGTTCTTCCTGTTTTTCGTTCTGGTAATCGTTCCACCTGTGCCCACTTTCCGAATCACCTCCTGTGTTTTAAAAACCCGGTCATCTCCTCCAACACTCCGCTGGCTCATTGCTCTTGGTTCCCTGCTGTTTTTGTCTTGCTCCATGCTTTTTCGCTCCACGCTTTTGTTTATTTATGTTTGTACTCAGTTTCAGTTTTTGCTGCCACGTCAGCCTTTTTTGTTTTTGTTTATTTATTTTTTTATAAATTAGTTTTCTTTAAAATGAGTCTGCACTCTGGGTTCGTCTCTGTTTCCCCACACCCTGACAGATTTGACAAATAATTAAATTAAGACTACACATAGTGGAGGAGAGAGGCTGGTGATAGTCATCAGGTGTGCTGATTACTAACGGATGTCAGGGTTTGGGTTTTGTTTTTTGTTTTTTCGAGGTTTCTTTTGTATTTAGGGTTATTGTTTTCATGTTTTGTCTTTGTTCTGTCATCATCCACTTCTCCTCTGTTTATCTCTTATCTTCTTCTTCTTCTTCTTGGTTTTTTCTGGCGGTTGGCAACAAACTTTTAGTAGCATTACCGCCACTTACTGGTATGGAGTGTGGTTTGTGATGGTCTATATATATATATATATATATATATATATATATATATGCACATACACACCTACTACAATCAAATTCTATGAAATAATTTAGTTTTCTTTAAAAATCGAATAACTATTTTAATATATTTACCCCCAAAATTCTTCCTCAAAATATCTGGTAAATGAACCTTTTCCTTAATTTTTCCAAACTCTCTCCTCATATATCTTCGTTCTTTTCCATATTTATGACATTCTAATATAACATGCTCTATGGTTTCGTGTTTTCCACAATAATCACATTTGCCAGTATTATGCTTTTGTATTTTAAAAAGTGTACAATGTCCGAATCTCAACCTTGCTATCACTCTTTCCTCCTTTCTATTTCTTTTTTCTCCTACCATCTTCTAAATTTTATAAAACCATCTTCCTGTTCTTCCTCCATCCCACCTTTTTTGCCATTCTTCCATCAGTTTTTGTTTAACTATACTCTTTCCCTCAGATTTACTTGTTTTAACTGTAAGACTAATAGTATTTTGAATTTCCCTCTTTGCCATTTTATCTGCCCTCTCATTTCCATCAACTCCAATATGTGCTGGAATCCATGAATGAAATATTTCTAATAGAATTGTTTATCTCTTCTTCCTGCCACGCCCATCTTCACCTGTCCCTAGTTATAATCACTCACCTGTGCCCACTTCCCCTAATTACCCTCAGCTTTAAAACCTGGTCGCTTTCTCTACTTCCTCGCCGGTCCATTGTCTCTAGTCTCGCATTCTTCTCGTCCCTTGCCTCGCCTCGCCTTTTTGTATTGCTTTGGGGTTTTTGTTAGGTTCAGTTTTGATTTTTGTTTTGTCATTTCTTTTATTTTTTTAAATAAATTTTCGTTTTTATCATGAACTATTGATGGCATCTAGTAGCGATGATGACAAAAGAATTAAAATAAGAACTTAACTCAATCAACTACATCTTTAAACTTACCCTAAGAAAACTGAACTAAGTGTATTATTTAATCAGCAATAAACACAAACTGTGACTGTTTAGTTCCCAATAAACCAAAGATGCTTTGGTTTATGATTTCAAAATAAAAAGAAATGTTGCCTGGTGGTAAATAAAAAGCTGATAATACATTATAATGCACTTTCCCCATCTTTAAACTCCAATATGTAGTGTTGTAAAGAACGGATACGGCAATTCTTCAAGGTAGAAAAAAAAAAAAGGTAAAGATATAACCCATGTCAAACATTTGCCATTAGTGGTAATCAGCTCCTTATCAAAACACCATAAAAATACAACTTAACAGCTTTTGTTTCCTTTTAAATCATGAGAATTCACTCGTTTTGAGAAAGAGCTCACTTCTCGAAGCAAAACCCTCGCTAAAACTGGTCATTTATGTGACGGTTTTATCTCAGCCACTCAGCTTTTCAGTCTCCTTTTCCGCCATTATGTTCGTTTGAAAGGAGATAGCAACACTTTCGGTTCCCCTCCTCCTGGGAAACAATACGTCTTTGACATAAGTTGAATGAGTTAACTGGTATAGCATTAAGCCAGATAACAGGGATTAGCATGATATTCAGGACAAAAATGATTACAGGAGCCGAAAAGTGCGGCTGGACCGGAGCGATAACTCCCAAGACGGAAAGTAATGCAAATAATATGAAGATGTTTCAAGTTAAATGCAGCAAAAATAAATCACTGAAGACATTTCAATATCAATCATATTAATTATTATATTATACAGACAACAACACAATTTTCCCTTTCAATAATGCCAGCATATGCCTTATTATAAGAAGAATCTGCATTTGTAAAGGTTAAAGGGAAAATCAGCCTAATTAAAATGCTAAATAATGTGATTTATTGTAATTAATACATTACTAGGCTTTGATTACCAACAAGCTGTCCTCACATTAGCCCCTTTCATCCATATTTAAGCGTAAGAATCCATATAATTGGGTCTATTTCACTGTTTCACCGAGGGCTACAGCGTCCCATTGTTTTATGTTTTTATGTTTCAGAGACGGGGTGAAGAAGCAGGGCGTCCAGAAAGTTTTAAACAAGCAGATTGCTCTGGAAACAGCCAGTGGAGGACAAAGTACTCAACTATAGTACTTAAGTAAAAGTACTGATACTCATGGTCAAATCTTACTCAACTACAAGTAAAAGTTGCTATGGGAAAAATGTACTCAAGTTAAAGTACTGAAGTACTCACTTTTAAAAATACTTAAGTATTCAAAAATACAAATAAAATTTTCTAATATCAGTAATTTTGCAGAACCGTGTAACTTTCAGAAACCACCTGATGTATCGACGCGTAGAAACACTCTGCTGCAACTTCTGCACCACCTGGAAAGAACTTCAGCAGAAAAATGCCACAAAAAATAAGGATTTATTGTCTAAAAACACCAAACCAGAGATTATTTCACTATGGAACAGAGGTTTAAGGTTGAATTTATCAGCTTCCTGGATATGTAGTGCAGTCAAAAGTACAATATTTGATTTTGAAATGTAGTGGAGTGAAAGCTATAAGTTTCCCCCAAGAAAATTACTCAAGTAAAGTAAAGATTCTCAAAAAATGTACTTAAGTACAGTAATCAAGCAAATGTACTTCGTTACTGTCCACCACTGGAAACCAACAAATGGAAGGTGTCTCCAAACGGCGTTTTCAGCCACTGGTCTTTCCAGGCAGCACAGAAACACAGATCTTAGCGCTGTTGCATCGTTAAAAGAAGTTTGCATGCTTTTCCTGCATGCATGCGTCGGTTTTCACATTGGATTATTCTGTCCTGTCGCCCATCGGCTGTTGGAATATCGGTACCATCTAAATGTGATGCTGAACAGTACTTAGGAGGTCTTGTGACTTTGAAATAAAGGTCAAGAGGTCACTTGAAAACCAAGGTAATAATAGGAAATGTGAATGTAAAGCAGGGCACTGTAACTGTTACAATATAAATCACTGATTAAAATTTGTCCAGAGCTGCAAAACCCACTTGAAGAATAAAAATAAGACCTCAGTACTGTTATATAAGTATATAACATATTAGCTGTCTCGTCAGTGGTGGACTTTTTATTTATGATGACAAGAGAAAAGACCAAAGTTGTTGATAAAAATGCAAACACTGAGCTGTGCAGCCTTTAAGGAGTTCTTCTATAATTGTGGATATTATTGGAGCGAATAAAAATGGGTCCAGTTTGTTGAACAATTAACACTGACTGCACTCAAATAAAAGCAGAGCCCTTTATTTCCTTAAACGCCTTTACTTCTAATTCTTATTGTTGTCAAAAAATAAATAAAAATATATATTTCAGAACAATTTATTTTAAATATTTATAATCTGTGATACGTTTGCAAAGCTGCACTTTGTTTGATCCCTTCTGTAAATTGGCTCAAATGTTTCTGGTAGATTTCAGAGACAGATTAAACAGCTAATGGTCTAACGAGCTAACGGGACAAAACAATGAACCCGTTTTTGCTCTTTGAGTTATTAGTAACATTCTGTCTCACGTAGCTGCACAAAACTAAACTGGAAAACTGTTAAAACAAGCATTTTATAAAGAAAATATTTATTTTTAAGCTGCTTTTTTTTGGTGAAAACTCATAAAAGAGGTTGAACAGTTTGCTGTTTGTGTGCTTCTCCTTCATGTTTGTATCTGACTGCACATGTGTGTGTGTGTGTGTGTGTGTGTTTGGTATGGAGTGTGGTGGCCGAGCACTGGGAATAATTAACTTGTGTGACCCAGCCACTGCAGCGACCGGGTAACCGCTGTGACTGGAACGCCTGTCAAATAGACCGGTCATGGCGCTCCTCAGGCAGCACCGGATGAAGAGGAGCCCTAACACACACACACACACACACAAGTCGAGTCAGACCCAGCACAGAGCTGCCACGTATTAATTAACTCATTTAACACCTCTACAGGTTGAACAAAGACACACAAACACTTGACACCACAGAGTCCATACCTCTCCCTGAAACAACTTTATGCTACACGTGTTGCTGTCTCTTTAGCACACTCGGCACACACACTTTCACACCAAGTCACTGCAACAGAAAAGACATGCTCACACACACACACGGGCATATGGCACGGAGCTGGCTATTCGTTAGCACCCCTGACATCTCTGACAAATTGACTCCTTTATGTAAGTGGAAGTGTGCAGAAAGGTGGCGGGGAGGTGAGAGGACGGCGGCGGGGAGGCCGCGAGAAGGTGGATCATCTCGTTCACACGGCCTGAAGGAGAGGGATGTCATTCTGAGACCACCCGCGACACCGCCGGCATGCAAAAAGAGAGCCGCTTCGGTAATGACGAGCTAAGATGGAGGCGCTGGAGGAGAGAGGAGAGGGGCGTGATTAGAAGAGGAGGACGAGAGGAGGAAAGGATGTTGTGTGGTGGGGAAGGAAAGCTGTCAGACTGAAGCATCAGAGGAAAAAATACTGATTATTAAAGATTTAGAGAACATTTTAGGGCAGGGGTGTTCAATCCTGGTCCCGGAGGGCCACCATCCTCCAGGTTTTAGATATTTCTCTGCTTTGAATAAATGAGTGATTGACAGGGGTTCTGAAGATCTGCTGAAGAGGATTGTAGCCCACCAGGACCATGACTGGACACCACTGTTTTAGGGGAAAGAGGGTTAAAATAGGATGACTCAAACTCTATTTAGAAACGACCTTCCTTATTTTTACTGAGGTTAATTTAAGATTCAAGAATGCATCTTTAAACATAAACTTAGTTTCTTTACATTTATTTTAATTGGATTTGATAAAATCATACTTTTGTAGTAAAGAAAAGCTGATAAAAAACACTGAAACTACAGTCTGCTTCATAAACTGTAATTATAAATGCATATATGTGTTGAAAAGCTGTTCCAACCAGACAGTCCACTCTACCTTAATTCATAAAAAATGAAATAATTAATTTGTTGTATCTTAAAGCTTTAACGCCGGTCGAAATTCTCCTCAAATGTGATGCAAGTCTTCTTATCCTGGCACCATTTTATGCATAAACTGTCATAAACACAAAACTAGATCAATGTAAAGCAACAACAATAAAGAAAAAGTTTAAAACGTTTTGACGTGAACCTCAAAAGCAAAGACTGACTGCAGATATCTGAATGTGTATCCATGCAAATGAGTTAGAAATTGACACAAATGGTAAAATATTTGGCAGCTAAATTTAAGTTTGCTCAGAATCAGTCGCCTGTAATCAGAAGCAGGGTCAGTGATTTGTTGATGCAGCCATATGTTGAGCTTTTTTTAAAAAAAAGGGGGTTTATTTGCTTAATTGTGGGTTTATTCCACTTGTTTTTATGTTTCGGGACACGTATCCTGTTACATACTTTATTTAATCACACCCTGGTGCCGTCAAACTTCCCCAGAAGGTCTTAAAAAGAACTCATTTATAACATTTTTTTTATTTAACACCTATAAAACAGATTGAAAAATGTCTAAAAGAAAGCTTCAATTTCTTGTTTATTTTCAAAAGTGTTTTTTATAAGATTTGGTTTCTGCTCGTTGACCTCCTAATTCAAATCCTTTTGTTTCCAATTCCAATCATTTCAAACCTTATTTGTGCCCTTTTGTTTGATGAAAGTTCATGCATGGGAGCGAATTAACCGTCCAACCAGTAAAGGCTGCACTCCACTGATTAATACTCACATCTCACAGCTTTAATCGTGCAGAGAAACCATCACGAGGTCATGGACCACACCTGGTTTTCCCGGTAAAAGCGCTGCAGAAGAAGTGAAAATGTAGCTGCGCACTCTGTTCAACGCTAATAACTTCCCTCGTTTTATCTCTGGTATTAATCACGCTTTTAGTTCATTATTGTTCTCAGGGTCTGATTTTCTGGAGCTCACTTACTGGATTAAACTCGTTGGCAGCTCTTTTCAACCAACCCATTCCTTATCAATTTACAAGAAATAAAAGCATCTGTTCTAGCGGCGCACACGCCGAGCGCGGCACCTGTTTGGCAAGCTCAAGATAGAATCGTACGGCTGAATTGTTCGGCTTTTTCACTGCAAGGAGACTAAAATAAAATGTTCACAACATTTTTGCTTTAAAACCAGTTTTGGATCTTTGGTTTCATCAATAATAAAAAAAAAAATCCCTTTGCAGACAATAATGCGTTCTGTCGAATGCATTTGCAAATGCTGTTAACATAAATGTCTTGCAGACAGGAGTGTTTTTCTTCTGTCAAAATGTTAAAGTGATGCAGTCAGACTTTTTAATGGCTGCCACAGATTCACAGGTAAGGCTCTACGAGATAAAAAATGGGCTGAAATCTGTTCCCAAACGACTGCATAGCTGCACTTTTCATGCTTTCTTTATCAGGAGGGGTGGTGACACCCAGAGCACAGACTCATAATTAAAGAAAACTATTTTATTAAACCAAAAGATAAACAAAACAAAAGCTGACGAGGCAACAAAGACAAAACATAAACTAACTTAATAAACAACTGGTGGGAACGGAAAACAACCAGGACTGGACCAGGACGGAGACAAAGCAAGAACAACGAACAATAAACCAGCGGAGAAATGGAGTAAATGACCCGGTTTTAAGCACGGAGCAATCCCTCCAGGATTTCGCGGGCATTTTTTGTGATTGTTGCGGCTAAAATGCCTGATTTTGCGGGGCATTTTCCTAAAAGTTGCGATTTTTTAAAAGCTAAAATCAATAAAAAACCATAACTTTTAATATCTAAACCAAAAATACTTCCTAGTTTTGTAAGATAATTCCCAACAAACATTGACATTCTCAAAAGGTGCTTTATTTGAGAACTTTGATAGCTTCTAAACTGACATTCATGAGCATTTCTGGATTGTCCCTG
>NC_051436.1:3846826-3848948 GCF_001649575.2 Kryptolebias marmoratus | reverse complement strand
AACAAACCCACAAAGAAGAGACTAGACCGCAGAAACGGTGGCGAATCACTTTAGAAACAATAAATATTGGGTTAAAGTTGCGGGAAAGTTGCAGTGTTTTGGGCAAAGTTGCAAAAAGTTGCGATTTCGCAGGGTTTGCTTGATTTGGCGTTAATAGTTGTGATCACAACATCGCCAAATCCTGGAGGGTCTGACAGAGGATAATAGGAAAGTGGGCACAGGTGAGTGATAATCATTGCCAACAGGTGGAGGTGGGCGTGGCAGAAAACTAAGTGTTGACTGAGGGTGAATGGAAGATACAACAACACAGGAAACAGAGACGGCAACAAAATTAGGCCAACAAAGACAACTAAGAAAACATGAACAATAACCTCGAAATGAAACAAGACCGATGCAAAAAAAACACAAAGAAAAACCCAAAACCTCACATTCTTAATGTCAAACAGTGGCTTTTCTGACCATTAAAGTTATGTTTGATGCAGTGAGTTGATGCCGTGTTTTGAATTCCAAAATAAATTGCGGCGCAAAGAATGAAAATTGAAAGATTCCATAACCTGACAGCCATTTGTCTGCCGAAATAAAAGCGCGGGGTTTAAGTTCTGCTGGACAAATCTTGTACCATGATGTGCAGAAATCTTCCCCTGGAGTAAAACGTTGGAGAACATTAATCATTCACAGGTAATGTTAGATTTCTAAGCAACACTCTAATGAGGCGTGTAACATAATTTAAGATGAGATCTGAAATGCTTCGAGCATGTGGTGGAAAAACGCAGGAGAGTTCCAGACGTCTCCGGCTGGAATGAAGATGGCACGTGGACGGCTTTGCTGATTACCTCATTTTTGACTCATAATGAGCTCAGCTGTCTGCCTCTTTGTGCATCTTAATCTCTGTCTTGTTTGTAAAATAAGATATCCTTCGTGGCTTCGTGCTGATGACAGTAAATTTGAGGATTATATAAAAAAAAAAAAAAGAAAAAACAACCTGAGGTAGACAGAGACAAATGAGAGAGAGGAAATGGATGGGGAACGAGACAACCTCGCAACTCTTGACTAATTCCTTCGGTAGGGGACAGCACGGCGAGCGTGATTCATATCCGGCATTATGAAGAGAATGATGAATCTACTGCCGTCAGCGATGTGCTGTATTGTCCTCAGCTAGGAGTAAGAGTATTCCTGCCATACGGAACAAGCTGCAGAAATGATAACATGCTGTTGATGCATGAACCCGAAACACCAGAGGAACTGTGCAGAAAGGTGAAAAAGTTACACAACGAGCAGCAGATTTATGCTGCATGTAGGGGAAGGAAATAATTACAGAAAATAAGAGTGAATGAATGCATTATTACCCTCCACCTTCATGCAAGGGTTTTATATTAAAATTGACTGAGTTGTAGCGGTTTTGGTCAAATCTTTAAAGAAACATTATGAGCAAGAAGTTAGGCTCAGATGATGAGTTGAATGACTCTCAAATTTCAGCTCAATATCTGAATCCGTGTACGGTTCGTTCTGTTTTTTTTTTTTGTTTCAAAATAAAATTGCAAAAACAAAACAAGCATGTATTTTTTTGTTTGTTTTTTCATTTTTAAAACGAAATTAGAAAACAGCAATTGCAAAAATAAAAAAGGGGTATGTTTTTTTTTTTTTGTAACTGCAATGGTTAAACCAAAGACGAGCTTTTATTTTGTTGTTAATTCAACGGGACCTTATGGCGGAACTGAAAATGAAGACCTGAACTCCCAGCACATAACTTTTTCAGTCACCAGCAGGTGGCGGTAATGTACACCTTCAGTTTCTTTAAAATCCACAAGAAGAAGAACTTTTTCAGTTAGCGCTTCAGAATCTACCAGTTTAAAAATGGATCCGTTTGTCTTATTTAGAGGGAATCGATGCATTTCATTGAGAGCTGATGATCAAGATTTCTTTAATATTCCAAATCAGTACATCACCGCCACCTGCTGGTGACTGAACAAGAATGTTCAGACCTTTATATTGGAGAGACCAAACAACCTCTCCACAGACGCATGGCTCAACACAGGAGAGCCACCTCTTCGGGACAGGACTCAGCTGTCCACCTACACCTCAAGGATAAGGGACACTCCTTTGAGGACCAAAATGTTCATAT
>NC_051436.1:3826429-3846124 GCF_001649575.2 Kryptolebias marmoratus | reverse complement strand
CACACACACACACACACACATACACACACACACACACACACACACACACACACACACACACATGTTATGTCTCTCTATCTTTGCAGGGACTTTCCATTGACTTCCATTCATTTCTACACCCTAACTACAGCCTAACCCTGACCCTTAACCTAACCCTAACCATTACCAGTACACATCTAACCCTAAACCAAACCTAAACTCAATTCACACCTTAGTCCTAAACCTAACCCCTAACCCAAAAACATAATTTCTCCTCATGGGGGCCAGGTCCCCACAAGGAGCAGGTGGTCCTCACAAGGTAGTATGTGTTAGGAAAATTGTCCCCACAATGTATCAAATACAAGTGTACACACACACACACACACACACACACACACACACACACAGAAGCCTGAGGTGGCCTGAAGCCGTCTGGCAGTGGTTGGTTCGGAGCCTGTGGCTGGCTGTAAAAAGTGCTTGCTGGTGGCAGCTGCTTATTGCTGATGCTGTTTGATATCTTGGCTGAAGCCTTATCTTTTTTTTTTTTTTTTGGGTTGCCGCGTTGCTGCAGTTGCTCTGATATCTTGAAAGGCAGCTTGGTTTGAGGGAGCTGTCAATGCCCGCTCCCTTCCTGTCTCCCTCCCTCCCTCCCCCCTTATCCCTCCATCTCGCTCCTTCAATCTCTTTCCTCGCCCCCTTTTTAATCAACGAGATCAAAATCGTGCAGCAGGAGTGCAATGTTAAAATAATGGGAAAGATTTACTTTTAATTTTCAGCTAAACTGAGAAGACTCTCTACACTATGGCATAAATCATTAATTTCCTTCCTTTATAAATGAACATTTGAATCTGTCAGTGCATCAAAAGAGACATAAATTAAGTAAATAAATGTTCACGTTTCCTGCGTTATGTCCCAAAGCTGTCTGTTTACCCCGTTATCTTGTCTTCCGTAACACGAACAGCTGCTAAGATGCAAACTTATCAAATTAAGCCTCTTGTTTGTGCATCGTGCGACTGTTCGGGCAGCTGGAGAAAACGGGGAGATTGAAGTGTTATAGGTTCTCGTAAAAAGGCTTTTCCTATATTACTATCGAGTGTTTTCTATAAGTGTCAGTCTATTTAATGGAGAATAAAAGAAAGGCTGCCACGAGCTCAGCCCTACAGCCGAGCCGACCTGGGGGGAGCTCAGTCGAGTCATAACACGCTGACTTCAACACATACGTGTTGAACAGTGGGTGGCTAACGCAGCACATGGTGGAAAAACAGAGGGAAATCGACACGCGGCTCTCCTGGCAGAAAGGAAGTAAGAACAAATACCGCCTTGGAATGTTGTCTCCGCCGTCATCTTTTGTTTAATGACTGCTGGAAGCTACAAGCCATCAAGAAACCTTTTTAAAAAGTGGTTTCCGAGAGAATTATTTTAAATAAAACGTATTAAACAGGAAGGCGGTCTGTGCTAAACGCTATTAATGCGCTGTGAAGCTGAAAATGCCAGTATTAAATGGATTAACCAACTTCACGTTGTATGGTTGGAGGGATGGCTTTCTGACATAAGCTAATGACAAGATTAACACCAGTTTTATAGAATTACTATATAGTTTTTTGAGTATTTAAATGCAGCTCCTGATACTTTCAAAAAACATGGAGAGAGAAATGATTTTTTATGCTAAACGCTAACATTATACTAGGGTTTGGAAAGTCTCAATTTTAAGATAATTACACAACCTCCCAAGAGAATGATTGGGGTTTTTTGACATTAGCTAACAAAAGGATTAATACTAATTGTGAAAGAGAGTGAACAGTGATACAATCTGTGCTAAATGCTAACACGCTAGAACGCTAAAAATGTCAAATTTAATCTGATTAACGAACTTCTGGTTGGCCTTTTTTATCTGTTTATGACAAATATGAAGTATTATTAGTATTCCAGTGTAGTTTGTTTAGTATTTAAATAGTTTCCAGTAAAATACTTGTAACCAGCTGTAACAACGTTTATTCTTTAAATAATTCCCCAAGATGACATTAGTTGTGAAATGGAACTATATAAATGAACGAAACTGTATTAAACCGGTATGGTCTGTGCTAAATGTTAACATTAGTATGGTGCAAAAAAATCAATAATAAGCTGAATAAACAACTTCATGTGGCCAGAATTTGACAGTTTTCTAGTATTTAAAAGTGTTTTGTGTGCCTAATTGTTGTTCCCCACAGCATTTACTGCAGACATGGATGGATGGATGGATGGATGGATGGATGGATGGATGGATGGATGGATGGATGGATGGATGGATGGAGTAAATGCTACTAACATGATATGAATAACCAACCAATTAACCAACTTCATGTAGCCAGAATTTGACAGTTTTCTAGTATTTCAAAGTAAGTGCCTAAATGTTCCCCATAGAATTTACTACAGACATGGATGGATGGATGGATTAATAGTATTTCAATGTAGTTGTTTTTCTAGACTTTGCAATATAAATTACATTTTCTTTCCTCAATACAAAAAAAATGGTCCAAATATTGGTTTAGAGTAAAACCCAATCAGGGAGCAATCGTCTGTTTTTAAATTTTTAGGATACGCCAATGACTCGACATTGCATTTTAGTTAAATATGAAGACTGAAATGCCAGCAGTAAATTAACAATGTCTTAATATAATATTCACACCGGTGCATGCACCTGTTTTTATTGACCAATCTGAAAGGGCAGGGGTCCAACAAATGTCAACCACAGCAGACAAAACCAGAAAAAGCCAGAGATCCTGTCAAAAAGATTCATAATGTTGAAAAACAGACATCCGTATATATAAATATCTCTATCATTCATCGAGTCAGTATCTATCACAAATAAACAACCAGCTCTGCTTATTGTACATGAACAGCTATGAGCAGCCACTAGCATTGCTAAATATCATCCCAGTTTGGTTGTATTCATGCTGGAAACCCAAAAATGTCACCAGATAACTAATGTATATCATATGTCTGTCACTTTATTTGACCAATGCAGCTCCTATTTCCCATGAACTCCTAATGAAAATTATCTATGTACATCACCATGATGGTCACAGAAAGGACAGCTGTGTGGATTTATGTTCAATCTAACTGATGGATATCTACCACACAGCCGATTAAAATTCAGCAGGAACCATCAAACCTGTGGGCAGAGCCTTGTAATGCTTTAAATTTCCAAACTGCAGCTGCAGACAGGCTCTAAACAAAGTAATCAGTTGGTTAAGCCCTATCAGAGCACCTCGGGAAAATGAGAGGTAATGCCTCTAACATTTCTGTCCTCACTTCTTTTTCCAGCTGATCAAAAAGCCGTCACGCCACATTGCGCCCCGTAATGGTTTTTATGTCTGGACTCCTAGGTATTTAAATGAACAAAAGAAAATGTTGCCCTAGTCTGGAGCTGTGGGTAGTCTGTCTATATATGTGTGAGTGTCGGGATGGAGGGGAGTCTGCTCAGTCTTAGAGGAAAAAAAAAGCATCTGAACTGAATACTGACTCGTTCAAACAGAGGGATATTGAGGACACGTCAATAATAATCTGTTTAACTTCTCATAGAGCCTCATCAGCCATATGGTAGCTCGCAATTATAGGTTTTATTTCAGCTTTTTATTGCCTCTCTTGGTAAATAAGTAAAGGAGAGCTTAGAATTAATGTGAAAAAAGGCATTTCAAAGTTATTGCTTTCACTCCCCACAAATACAAACAACTGAATACCCAGGTTGGTGTTTTTGTGACTGTGTGTCAGTTTTTTGTTTTTTCCCCCCCATCAAAGCATTTCTATAAATAGCAGCAATGCCGCACGCCAGCTACGCAGCATAATGTGTTATATAACCTTGTCCAAATGCATTCAGAGACTACATCAGCAGCAGCAACTGCGCTGCTACCTGTTATACCGCTGCAAGGCTTGCTCCTTCCCTCTTCTTCCACATGCGTCGAAATGCAGATTACATGCTCCTCTTCATTATTCATGCAGCATTTCTGATTTTTACTAGAAAGTAGTCAGAGAAAAGATGGAAAGGGAAATGAAAGGAGAAGTGCCTATGAGCAATTTCCTGTAACTGTTGCTCTTAATTATGAACCTACTGAGAATTGTCGTCCAAACCCTAAATAATACCTGTCCAAACCTGGAAAAACCTGACAAGGAGCATTTAGAAATTTTAGAGCGGGGTTCTGTGGAAGTGTTATGAACTATTAATATCTTACCTGTTGTAGATAGCTCTTGAAACAACCTCAGTAACCTTAAATCCCAGATTAAAGAGCTAATGGCCAGTCTGAGTGAGGCTAAGGACAAAGTGAACTGATTGTGTCTTAAGACTCTAACTTATTTTATTTTGCTACAGAACTCAACTTTAAAAGATTTGAACTATCTCCTTAAAACCAAAAGAAAAGAATGAAGCAAAATTTTTAATGTGTTAGGTGCAAAAAAAGCAAATTATTAGAAAGGTTATTCGTTTCTGCAGTGTCCAAGTCTCTGTTAAATTGCATTTTTGTTGAAAATTTAAAAAAATTGATGGTATTTTTCTAACATGCATGTTGAAAAGTAAAGACTTTTTTATTATGAGAAACTAAACAGAGCAGAGCAGTTGAGGTAATAAGCAACAATATAATTATTTATTCAAAAACATGTAATTAGGTCAGTGTTTTTTTTGGGCTGCCCCCATGTGGCTTGAACAGGTAAATAATTTAACAGTTTTATCGACATGCTGGTGTAGATTCTCAGTCATCCAGGCCGTGGTAAATTCAAAAAAGGTTAAAAAAAACAAAAACAACTGGACTTCTATTCTAGTTGAAGACGTTTCGCTTCTCATCCGAGGAGCTTTCTCTTCTGGACAGGTTCACCTGCACCTCAAGGATAAGGGACACTCCTTTGAGGACCAAAATGTTCATATTTTGGACCGAGAAGACAGATGGTTCGAGAGGGGGGGTAAAAGAAGCCATCTATGTCAAAAAGGAGAAACCAACATTAAACAGAGGAGGAGGTCTCAGATTCCAGCTTTCAAAAACATATAATGGAGCTTTAGGCCTGATCCCCAGTCAGTTTCACTCCAATCAACAGAGTGGCCCATCAGTGAGTCAGACAAACAAAGACCCTAATGACCCTCTGTTGTTAGGAGAGTGAGAACAATTTGCAAGCAATCCAGCTTACATCACATCTCAGCTTTAAAAGCTCAACTCCACACTCTCTATTTCTGAACTGAGAAAGCTCCTCGGATGAGAAGCGAAGCGTCTTCAGATACAGAATAGAAGTCCAGTTGTTTTTGTTTTTTAACCTTTTTTGAATTTTATCGACCTATAAAAACGCGAACTCCGCCACGTTTGACTTGTCGACTCGTCACCAGCTGCCTATTTTTTTGGGGGGGGCAGAATTTACTTTGACTCAGAAGAAAAACATTTAGAAAAGCCTTTCAAGAATCACTGATTTTCATTTTATGTTCTCAGTGAGTCAGCACTTGGCGCGAGGATTAACTATCCATAAAACCCGGCGACGCGCCCAGCACTTCACATGCGTGGTCCGACATACTCGTCCACACACATCATTTCAACCCATCTTCATCACCCCATTGGCTGCTGCACGATTCCCCCACTTACCTTCACTGCAACGAGGCGGGTAAACATCCCCCCCTCTGCAGAGGAGAGGGGGGGATGTTTGGAAGAGCTGCGGTCACGGCTCGTCTGGAGGAAACGCAGCCTTTGGCGACATCTCCAACCGTTTAGCACCGAATTAAAAGACGCTGATAGGTGGGAACTACAAAGTAGCAAATGTCACGGCTGGATCATTTAGGAGTCGAACGGAAGCGACCTCTGACTTTCATTTGTGTCCCCATTTCCATGAAGAAATGCATATCACCCCTCACTTTTTATGCCGGAGTTGGAGTTGTAGCCATTTTGGTCAAACCTTGATAATAACGTTCACATGATATCAGAAAATCTCGTGCTCAGAGTAGGTGTTTTCAGCTACTACCAACCTGAGTTAATTATTCTTATCAAACACTAAAACAGCTACAGCTCAGTCAGTTTTACAGATAATCAGCCAGGATTTGGTGTGGTAGTAGCTGACAGTAATCCAAATCACATAATTAAAGCCCTGATAAATCGCAGGATATGCAAGGTGACAGTTCTGTATTCTTACAGTAACTCGAGTTTCATCCTAATTGAAATTTCCATATAGGTTTTGGGTAAAACCTGCAGGATTTTATAGTTTTTTATCAGTGTTTTCATGCAAAGTGTTTGTGTTTTTCTCCTCACACGCATTTATTGCTAATGAGAAAAAAGGGGGGATAGCACATAGCACATCTGATGTTGCATATTTCTAACATTTGACTTTTATTCCTGATGATTTTCGTCCTGCTGACCCCATTTTGCTGCCCATTCGTCGCCCTCTTTTTCTTCCAGTAAGCCCACATGAATCGCTCTCCACCTTTTCTGATTCCACCCCCCCCTCTCTCTCCCTCTTTCTGTTTCCTGTCGTTGTGGTTCAGCAAACACACAAAGCCCAACACCGACCGCAATCTGTTCAGCTGCACCTGGGCAGAGCCATGCACTCACACACACACACACACACACACGTGTCCATGACTACACACACCTCAGAGTCGATTCTCCACCTCACACTGGAGGCCTTGTGCTGCTGTGGCCATGGCAACCATTTTGATAAATGCACAGTGGACTCCTTAGCCTTTAATCAGTGTCACGTTAATGATCAATGATCAATTATTCAATCAAGGTCTCTAAAACACAAATTGTACGGTATACCAAAAGCTAAAGCTCGTCTATATGACCTAGTCTCTTTCTAGCCTCTGATTAAAATTAATATTAATGCCGCTGCTCGAAATTACTACTTTCCTTCTGCTGGTTCAGTTATAATTAAATTAGTAGCTAATTAAGCAGTTTTATTAGTTTAAATACATCTGAAGTCCAATAAAACAAAGCCTGGACCATCATAATATCTAAAGGCTGCTGGATACGCCTCTCTTTAACCTAAACATCCACAGCACACACGTCCTCGTTTCCAGACTCTCCTGGTAATTAAATTGAGTACTTGTAAATCTTACATTTACAGGCGAAGCTTAAAACGAAAGGACAGAAAGCATGTGGCCAGGATCAATAAAAACGTGTGTTTATTGGGTTGAGGCTCGGGTTTTGACAGCGCCTGGAACACTGGCATGTAATCTCATGCTGTTTTTTTTTTCCTCCCTCTCCCCGAAGAGCTGCAAACCTCCTCGGTCATGCCTCGGGGCCATAAAGAGGCATGCAATAAACAGCCGTCAATCCAGTTTGGGACTATTGACTGAGGATCAGGGAGATAGTGGGAGCTGGATGATTTGAAAGGGGGGAAAAAAAAAGCAGCAAATCCGTCTCACATTCTCCAGGTGGGTAGCCGTAATAAACTGATGTTTGTTTGTTTTTTTAGAACAGAAATAGGCAAAAAAAAATTTTCCTGAAGGGTTGCATTGACTTTGTTAACCAATCAAAAGGCTCCAGACTGAGAACAGTTTGCTACAACATAAAATATATATCAGATCATCTTTTATGCTGTTGTTTCTTGTGTCGTATCATATAGATGCAGATTTGGGCCGATTGAATGCTAGTTTTTAAGCTTATGCATGCTAACTGTTAGCATTGAGATGCTGATATTAAGTGCAAAAATGCATAATTTAGATAAATGAAGCCTAGGCGTAAATTCAAACTGGAAGACCTGCTTCAGCCTCACCTGCATCATCTAATCAGCCCATCAGCATCCGACTGTGCCTCCATCTTATCCGATCAGCGAGTAAGCCTTCGTTTAAAAGGACCTCATCTGTTCACCTGCCGAACTTCAGCCCACCTCCACCCCTAGTTTCCCAGCTTCCTCGAGCCTCCTTCCTGTCTCCGACCTCCACCACCAGTGTCCGGCCCGGGGAAGACGCCTCTAACTCTCAACCTTTGCTTCTCGACGAAGCACATTGCTGTTGACGGCGCTCGCATCTTCTGCCGAGGTCCGAGCACCAAATATCTTATGTCATTCTTGTCAAATAAAACCATTTAATTGCAGCTTTTCTTAGTCGTGAGTCTCTCCAGGTTGAATTATTAGTTAGGAGATTCTAGTTGCTAGCATCAAAATGCTAACAGGCTAATAAAGGAGTTTGTGTTCCAGCTGCAGAATACGAGTTATGAGCTGGTGCTGTGTTCGCCTCGAGCTTTATAAAGCTAGAAATGTCTGAGAAAACAACAATCCTCCATCTACATCATGCTTTGGCCAGTTTTACAGATATTGAGCTCAAACTTGGCGTGGTAGTAAGTGAGGATTGTCCTCAACACGTACTTTGAGTGCAACACGTTGGGCAACATCTCTGTTTAAAGACTTGGCACCACCCGAACTGCTGGAGGCAACAACGAGAAACTAATCACTTTGTGGACAGCTACAACTGATTAACTTTTGGATAATACAAGATGGCCGCCCAGCTGACAGACCTTAACAGAAAAATGGCTATAACTTACTCAAACTTACAGATAACGAGGTAAATTTCATGCGGTAGCAGCTGAGAGTCGTCGGCACGTAATCCGAGCATTAACACATTTTGTGAGAGTTGGCTGTGGCAGCCATCTTGAATTTAAACTCTGGCGTTAAAGGCAAGAAGCAACATGTATTCCTCCTGTATTTTATTTTTGAGATCATTGGAGTCTCTGAATCAGGATTTGAATGTCTTGAAGGTCTTGGTGATCCCTTAAATGTCTATTTTCAGACTTTCAGACTGGAACTCGCCATAAAACAAACTTATGCCGCCATCTTTGTTGATGTTTTTCGAACAGCTTCATATTTGCCAACGTTTGGCTGCTGGGCTGTTGTTTTACCTTTGTGTTGCAGAACATCTTAATCCAGTTTGGGGGACCTAATGGCAAAGTAAAATGTGTTCTCAATAGTATTGACGTGTTGGTAATCAGTTTATTCTGTGCAGGACTGAATGTTACCTTTCTGCTGAAGTATTGAACAGTAAAGAGTTTTCAATAGTATGGCCGCTCAATTAAAACACTGCCACATTTGTTTGTCCACTGCCCATTAGTCTCAACACCAATATTGATGCTTGTGATTATTCTTCAGCTAAATGCACCAACGGTCTCTTTAAACACAACCAAAGGGCCGTTTGTTAAAACAGGATTTTTTATTTTTTTTATTACTATTTGTGTAATGAATACGTGGCGTCTTGCTCATTTGTTATGCTTGGTGACTTTCCCAAAAGTAACCGAGCTGGAATGATAACAGAAGAATCTGGTGATTGAGACAAATTGAGGTCCGGTGCACAACGCAACAGGAACAATACATCAGCCACAAGCAGCAGGTATGCTGCTCCAAAGAGAATTGATGGTGAAAATAGTGAGGAATTTGTCCTCCCTTTCACTGCTGTGGCTGCTCTATGCCAACATGGCTGAGTAAGATGCAATAAAGTGTCCATAAAGCCTGGACTCAGGGCCTGAAACTACTGGAATCTGCTGGATTTTACGACAGATAAAAAGGGAACATCTAATCTTTAAAGTTGATATGTGCGTCTGCTTGTGCAACTTTATTTTTTACTGGGTTGACCCCCAGATTTATTTGCTTACCTTTTTGTTGTTAGTGTTTAGGTGCCTATGTATAAAGAACGAGTAGTAAAAATATGAAACCTTTCATCCCAGATTATCAAACAATATGAGCTTTTAAAATCCTAAAGCACCAAGTATCTGATATGACTAAAACTCTTTTACAATCTTGGGAAATATTCGAGAAAAATACCACAAATGCATGCTTTTTATATAAATAAAAAGACCCCAAAAAGCTGCAGAAATTAGAATATTAAAGATAAACTGTTAATACATTAATTATCATCAATACCAGAATTTAGCAGCAGCTCTGAAGCCATTTATATCCAGAAAGGCAGTCAGTATTTCCCACCGGATGATTTTTTGTTTTGTTTTGTTTTAAAATATAAACAGAAACCCCTTGTAACTGAATTAAAGCCGAAATAATTTCGCACACAACGCACAAACATGCCCTTGTGCTTTTGACATTCAATAAACTGAAGTCTTTCTATTAGTGGGCAAATTACAAGCTTCATCACCTACAGAGGTAATACTCAACACGCACATTGAAATGGTCACAAACAAATTAGGAAACATTAAAACGGCCGGCACAGCCCAGCTCCATGAGTGCATCGAGAACTTTAGTTAATGTTTCAGCTTTCAGGCTTTTCTCGGAGTCACTGGATAGAAACCACGACACCATGATGTTCAAGATAATCCGATCCAACATTTTTTGTATATCTAATAGGTAAATTTGGAGATTTGTGTTTACATGTATTGATAGTTTGTATTGTGCATTGTAAATGTGTGTTGTGAGGATTTTTTTCCCTTTTTTAACACCTTTTAGAATAACTAAAATGGTGATCTTAAAGGCCTTTGGCTTATTTTTCCCTCCATAATGGGAGGAAGTAATTACCAACCAATACACCTCTATATACCATTACAGTAAGAGCAGCAATGGTTCTCCCCATTCTTATAAAATGGGGGTGCAACTTGCATTTTTGCTACCCCACCTTTTGGATTAAAATAGCATGTAATCATTTGCAGGAACAAGATAAATGCATGTACTTTAACCATTCTAATTTTACATTTTTAGTTACAAACTAAAACAAATATAAAACAAATGCTAAATGTGACACCCCCGCCTTCAGTCACTTTTGAGTTGGTTCAGTCCAACTAAGTTGGTACAGCCGTAGCCTCGAGTTCAGGGGTGGGCAACCCTGGTCCTGGAGGGCCACCATCCTGCAGGTTTTCCTTGTTTTCCTGCTCCAACACACCTGATTCAGTGGTTAAATCACCTCTTCATGTTCTGCAGAAGCCTGTTAATGACACTGATTCAAATCAGGTGTGTTGGAGCAGAGGAACAAGTAAAACATGCAGGATGGTGGCCCTCCAGGACCAGGGTTCCCTTCCCCTGCTCTAGTTCAACAGTTAGTATTCAGCTGTGGAGCTGAGAAAGAAAGCTAAAATGTTTGTTTGTTTGTTTGTTATTTAAGTGGTTAAGTGTTTTTGACTATAAATCAGACAGAATGGAGTAAAAGGTTGGAGCGATGATATGCTATTTAAGATCGTAAGGTGTCCACAAAAGCTAACTGGTTGTAGATGTACATCCAATAATTACTTTGAGAAATTCAATGAAATCTGTCCACTGGTTTATGACACACACACACACACAGTTACACACACACATACACACTTGATCACCTTCCATTTTATGGTAGCAGAAGATTTAAAATAAATAAATAAATCTACAGGGATTCAAACTTATGTTGGCTGTTAAGCGCTCCACCTATCCCTCTGCTCCAATCAGGCACATATCAAAAAGACCACTAATATACAGTAAAATAGTGTACAAGATATTTTCGATTTTGTTTACCCATTTATTAAAGGGGGAAGAGTTGATGTGGTGTGACCTGAAGACAGTCAGTGTAAATCAGGGGTGTCAAACTCCAGGCCTCGAGGCTCCGCTGTCCTGGACGTTTTAGGTTTTTCTGCTCCAACACACCTGATTCAAACGGTTTAATCACCTCCTCACCAAATCATCAGGTTCTCCATTTAAACCAGGTGTTTTAAAGCAACAACACATCTAAAACATGCAGGAGAGCGGCCCCCGAGGAATGGAGTTTGACACAGGCCTTGGTACTGTTAGTTAGTCTCTTGGTACCTTTAGTTTAGCAGTTTATGTTAGCTTATTTATCTTAGTAATTATTATGTTGGCTGTTTAGCGGGCTTTTTGTTACTTTTAGTCATGTTGTACCATTAGCTTAGCATTGTCATGTTTCAGTTTATGTTAGCTTATTTAGCCTTCCTGCACATTTAGTTTAGTTTATCTTAGCTCATATTTTGACTGTCTTAGCCTGATTGTTGTTTAGTTCAGCTTTAACTTTATCATGATTTAATTTAGATTATACATGATTGATCTATATTTGATTATGATGTTTGCTGTATTTGATCATGTACCTGATTGTTGTTTCTGTGTTGTAAAGCACTTTGAATCGCCTTGTTGCTGAAGAGTGCTATATAAATAAATTTCACTTCACTTCACCCCTGGTGTAAATGGCAGCCCTGTACTGATCTTGACAACAGCTGGTCAAAACCTTGACCAATAATCTCTTTCTCAATGAATACCTATAACTAAATTAATATCTACAACTGCACTCGGTGTCAGAACTCTGTTGCTCATTGGAAGAAATAGACACGCTGTCCAAAAATCTAACTGAATATTCCTCCCATCAAGGTCAACAAAACTTTCGTTACTGACTTCAAGGGTCGAACCCAACCACTGCAGCTTCTCAGCACAAGCCACGATCGAGCCAGCCTCGCTCGTGCACGTATGCGAACGCGCACAAATGCACAAATAAAGATGTGTTCGTCATACTTGAAGTTAGCCCTCTGAGAACCCACATGAGCACATGTTTGCATATCTTTGTTGGCACATGGCACGTCCTCCGGCAAAGTTGCCCTTTTCGCCCGCTCCCGTGCACGTCGGGCAAAAATGTCTCATTGAATATTAAAAATGTGCACCGATGTAATGATGACAGAGACCCAGAGCATGCCTCTAATTATTCAGGCTTCCACCTCTGAGTCAATGAGGCTCCCGAAGGGGACGCGGTGCCTTCCACGATAACTCCTCATCTCCCTCTTCCTCCATCTCTGCTCTTCGAACGCTGATGAGCTGCAAAGTCCCCCTGCCTCCTCGCTCTCTTTAAGACTGCCAGTCTCCAAATTACATTAAACGCACGTTGCCTGTTTATTTATAGTAAATTGGTGTAGTCGGGAAGCAGAGTGTGGAGCAGTATGGCAGAGCAATATTTAAATGACTGTGTCACCCTGCTGTTAGATGTGGAACGCCGCCACAGCTCTGGCACGAGGCTCAGCTATGAATATGCAAAGCAGCTACTCTGATGTGTAATTTACACAGATGCAGATGTGAATATATACATAGAGCTATATAAGTAAGCAAACGGGGAAGTGAAGGAAAGCATTTTGCTAAAATGATCCCTCGCACTTTGCTAGAAAGCAGCTCAGAGTGCTGCAGAGCTGAAAATAGACACATGGAGCTCTGCTGAATAAAAGATGACAGGACGGCACAGCCATGCAGCCACCGAAGACATCCTGGATGCATGTGTGTGCTCCGCTGGTATGTTTGTTTCTAGCACTTTATGTGTCCAAGTGCATCCCAAGGTGTTTGTCCTCAATTTAAAGTGACCTTTTTCCTTCCTAAACATGCAAAAATAATATAATTAAAGACCTAGCATTCCTTGAAGGAATGTTTTGGTCAAATTTTGTAAATTACATTATGAGAAATCTCACGTGACATTGCGAGATCTCTACATCTGCTTCAATTCAGTTCAATTCAAAAATTCTTTATTAATCCCAAAGGGAAATTAAATGTTGTTGGAGCTCACAATCCTGGTTTTGTTAAAGAGTTGATGGTTGTGGGCAGAAGGGTCTCTTGTAGCGGTCTGTCCTGATGTGTCCTCGTGTCCTCAAAGAGCTCCACCAGGTGAGCCTCGCTGGCCTCCTGCGGAGCCATGACGGTCGAGCTCTGGAAGCTCAGGTCGGTCTTGAAGGTCTGGGTGATCTTCTGGACCAGGTGCTGGAAGGGCAGCTTCTGGATGAGCAGCTTGGTGGATCTCCCTGAGAGCCACGGTCCCGGGTGGGGGCGCTGCGGGAAGCTTTGGTGGCGAGCTGCTTCCTGGGAGCTTCACCTCCGGTGGATTTACGGGCGGTCTGCTTGGTTCTGGCCATGACCGGACTTCAGGGTTCTTCACATTTAACACCTGTTGTCATGGTTACGCATCATAACAAAATGTCCAAAAGTAAAAAAGGTTTCAACAAAAATCCTTCTAGCTGCACAGCATCCGATACCAGAGGAAATAATCATCCAAAAAAAGTGATTTACATCCAGAAAAGAAGAGGAATAACATTTTCAAAAGCAATATCTCAGAATGAATGGAACAGAGCCGCTCCAACATGCAGCCATCTTGAATTCTAGAAGCTTGAGTGTGTGTAGCAGAAAAAGTGGGTTGGCGCCAACAAATAGTGATAAAGATTGAAGCAACAATCTTGCACAATGAGTTTGGGGTTTGTCTTGTGAATGACTCTCAGCTACAACCACCATGATTACCTCCTACAAGTGTCAGTAAAGTTTTTCCAGTGGCTCATGAGAGATTTTGCTTAAAGACTCGAGCAAAAGCATCATTCGCCTTCACCTTTCGGTGGAGATCAATAAATATATACAAAACATTTCAAACTGTCTCTAAAAGCGCCTGCATGCTCGATTAACTCCTTTTATCTTCAGCTGACCAAAGAATTTCGTCCGAGGGAGCTTATTTTTTATTCTTGCTAAATTAAAATCTGCATCAACGCAACAGGAACTCAAAGAGGACGTTTCGTTATTCATACCTAGCTTCTATTTCATGACTCTCCTGCAGATTTTGTGGCCAATTTCTCACCAGCACTTGAGAGGATGAAGAGTTTATCTGTTCCTCTTTACACGAGTTGCGAGTCGGCTGAGCTGCGAACTTGAAAAGCAGCGTGAGATGACGGCGGCCGCTACCCGTTCGGCTAATCTGTATGCTCTCCGATAGGGAGGCTTAAATCCTCCAGTCTGCCTGCGTGCCGGGGAAAACAAAGGCTTCACCTAATAACAAATCCTCGCCATATTTCACACGGTACTTTGATTTTGCTTTTGTTCCCCGGGCACGAACTCGCCGGCTGCACTGGGCGGCAGATCGTGGAGGGGGGGGGATGATTGGAGTCAAAGGACAGAAATGGAGAATGTGTTTGTTTATTGACCACACATTAAGCAGATAATTGAGCCAATATTTGTCTGTTTTTTCTGTCATGACGGTATCTGAATCACCTGTTCTCTCTGATGTCAGTTCTGCCGACCACAAACGGTAACTATTGTTTAAAACGAGGTTAGTTTAGGGTTATCCTGGGGATTATTATTGTAGACACACTGAGCACCATTACAATGTGTGCTTTTCCTTTGTGTGGGAGAATAATAACATACACCAGGGTATTCAAAAGCAGCAATGATATTGATTTGAATACAGTCCTTAAAAACTCTGCTGCAAATTTAATCTGACTGTGCATGAAAAAGTTTAAATTATAGTTATGTTCGTGCATGAATGGTGTTCTTCCTGCAGCGGATCTGTATTATTTCCTTTTAGCAACAGCTACTGTTTAAGACAACAAAATAAACGACAACTCAGCACAACTTGCTCCCTCCACCATTAGTGAGTGAGGTGTTCGTTGATAAAATTAGCTGCAAGCAGTGGCGGCTGGCCAATAGAGGGCGCTAGGGCGCCGCCCCACCACTCACATTACCTTGAATAAGACGTAAAAAAAAATTAAATAGTATATTAAATATATTACAAAATATATGTATATATATTTTTAGTTGTGTAAGATTAATATTTTGTAGTTAATGATAAGTAAAGTTGTTGTCTGATTGGTGACGTATTTCCGCCCCGGGGCGCAAAAATCTTTGTCCATAGACTCTCGTTAAAAGTTGCACATGCGCAGTAGCTCCTCTTCAGTACAAGAGATAGGACGGAGAGCTGACTCCGCCTCCCGCCACGGGCTGACGTCACATCCTGTCTGTCAGAAAGTTCGCCTGATTGAAAAGTCGAGCCGCGGGTGAGCTGCCTCTTATTCAAAGACAGCAATAAGTTCATTACGTGACTAAGTTACATAAATAAGTTCATAGTTAATAATTAGTTTAAGAAAATTGATGCTAAAATCTGTTAGAATGTTTGGTTTTGAATTCTAATCGGAGTGAGACATCCGATCTTCGTGCAGAATACGTGACGTAGTGAGTGCTCTCACCATAAAACAAGCTTTGACGTATTTTCTCCGGTAAAGTTTAGAAAAATAAGGGAGAAAACAGGTTTTATAAACGCTAAATGTGTCCTACAGACCTCCGTCTTTGCAGGTATTGGTGTTCAGGAAGCACTTATGCATTTATATGTACATTATAATGTTGCTTTTGTTGTTTTAATTCATGTAAATACACTGGTGTGATACGTATCACATAATAGACATATACCAAAACCTTTGGTATATGTCTATTTTGGATTTATAGCCCCCCCTGGAGAAAACTCCACAAGCCGCCACTGGCTGCAAGTGTCTTCGGTGTCAGGTTTCTTAGAAAACATTTATAAAAATGTTGTTCATTTCCCTCGCAGATGATATTGCTAGAAAAGTTAATGTTGTTGAAGCTGTGATGGAGGCAGCCATCAGAACTGACTGGACGATGTTACGATATTATATTACAACGCTTACTTTCCTGTGTGTGCACTCCAAGCACGCTTTAGAGGCAGGTTCAGCTCTGAAAGGTTGTATTTATAAGCAGATTTCTAAAACCACAACCTTCAGAGGGGAGATGCTGGTTGTGTAACAATCAGAGCTCGTGTCCCGTCTTCTTCTGCTGTTGGAAACTGCAGGACCCAGTTAAAAGATAAGAATCGTGTGAATGAACATCGTAATCTGAGGTGTGTTTTAATTCTGCTATGGGAAATGTCCCATTTATTTACATGGAGGAGCCGGGACCTAAACTGTGTTGAAGCTGGTCCCGTTCCTGCTTAAACTTTCTCCTACAGTCAATGGTAACAACACAGGAATGTTGGAAACCACACGTGTCAAACTCAAGGCCCGCGGGCCAGATCCGGCCCTCTGTAAAATTTCACCCGGCCCCCCAAGATGACGTTTAGATTTCATCAGGTCAGAATCAGAATCGCCTTTATTGTCATTATAATTTGCATTACAATGAAATTTGGTTTGCTGCTCCAAGGTGCTTGCTTTTAGACACAATAAAATAACAAGAGGAGGGCAGACCATACAATAGATATACAAGTTGAAAAGTATGTACAGAAGTTTCTGTATATTCAAATGAGGAATGGGGAATTTTGCGGAGAGTTTCTGTGTATACAAATGAAGAGGAGGAATTTTACAGTTTATTTTCTCCATAGATTGTAATATTGCACATATGAAATATTCCTCAAAGTATGTGACTTGAGATGTATTGCACACATTTGGTATTGCACATAGTTTTAGGGATCTACTTTTTGTTGCCAACATTTATTTAATTATTATTCAGTTCCCTAATGGCTTTAGGGAAAAAGCTTGAAAAAACCCCGCTAGTCTGGTTCAGATCTAGTCTCTGATCCTTATTTAGCTTAAAAAAACTGAGCCTAATTAGTGAAGTTTTCTCCTGACAGTGACTTAGAAGCCAACAATATATAGTTTTAGTTTCTGTATGATCAGGTTTTTGTTGAAAAATCTGTTTTAATGTAAAAAATTAATTTAAAAGCTGAGTGAGGCGTAAGAAATGACAGCTAATGATGAGCTTTTTGAAGTTTGATCTATTTGTCTGTGTTCATTAAAGTCTGTTTGCTCTAAATTCTGTATAATCTGTAACTGGGAAAAAGTCATTGATATTTCTATATGAATGATTTGACATAATACATCTAAAACCAAGGTTAATTTATGTAATTTTTAATAAATATTGATCGTGATTGGGCCTTGGCCAGGACCAAATTTTTAATTTTGGCCCCCTTGCGTCACTGGGTTTGACGCCCCTGCTGTAAACCTTTTGTTTGAGTCCTTAGTTTCTTATTTATTTATAAATCATTGCTCCGTTATGCGCTAACGATAACAAAAATTCTGCATTTTTATTCAAAGAAAGTAAGGTTGAAGTACATTAGAAGCATTTAAAATCTCCTGGAAAATGTATTAAAAAGATAAAACCCAAACCTTTCTGGGCAGACGGTGATAAACTTATACTGCGGTGTAATTTAAAAAAGGCTTAACGATATTTAAAAATGGATACTGTCCAACCTTTAACGACCACAATCATCTGCTAGCATGTTTGACATGTTTGTGATCATTTCTTTAGCATCGTGCTAAAATCTCTTGCAGGTTGAACGACAGAAACACTGATAAGAATATTTAAGAAAGATGAAAAAAAAAACATTAACATTGCCAAAATGAGCTGCAAAATGGACGGCAACGTTTTTACTACACATTTTCCTCAGCGCTTTAATGTCTGACTCTTAATTTGCACGGATTCCACATGTTTCTTGGCATGTCGTAAGACTTTCTGTCCTAAAGCCGGGATTGTAAGGCTTCCTCCGTGCTCTTAGAGCTGCAAACTTTCAGCCCAAAAGATTTCCTTGCATCAGAAAAAGGCGAACCCTGGCTTGATGCAGCCTGAAGCTAAAGGTTGGAGTTTATCCTTTGAGTTGAGAACAAGAATCAGCAGCTCTCCGACCAGCCATTTATTTAGGCTACAGTGCATTTTAAATGGAGGTTACAGTCGTTAATCAGCTGTTCTGGTCATTTAAGGATACTGGAGCTCAGCTCAGTATCTAAACTCAAAATAATGTACAAAACGAAGATCAGCAGAGGCTGTCGGGATAAAAAGGTAATAAAGCAGATGTAGTTTCAAGGCTGACAAAGCTTAATTTCCAACACATGGCTGTGCAGGACAACATAAGGTCATTTATTTTCTTCATTAATTTAAATACGACATTTTTGTTAACTTAACAACCAAATGATTCACCCAAACAGTGATGACCTCCTTTTTAACGTATAAAAAGAGGAGCAAACCTTCAGGAATCTGTGCAGAACTTCTTTTAAAATAAACTATATGGTTTTATCTGTTTTATCAATTTACCATACCTGAAGGTCAACATCTTGTATGTGTATCAATTCTTGTGTAAAGACAAAGATTTTCTCTGTAAGTAAGAAGGATTAAAGCTTCGTACTGAAGGAGTTACAAGTTATTTTTGGTAGTTTTTAATTGGACTGTTATTCATAAAACCCCCCAAACAGATGTAAAATGAGACGAAAGGAGTTAAATTATTCAAAAACATAAAAATGATTAAATGAAAATACCAGGCTTCCGTCCAACGGCCACATGTTGCAAGATGATAAAACACCTCCTGAGCCTCTGAACAGATTTTAGTGAAGCTCTCAGAAAGTAATCACTCAATGTATATCTGCATCTGATGAATGTTTGGCCACCGCAGCTAATTGATAACAGTCAAAATGGCAATAACTCAGTCGATTTAACAGATACTGAGCTAGAAATCTGTGTTTTAGGAGCTGAAAGGGATTCGGCACTCATGCTCCAAGAAGTTTGGCATCAACCTTGTGTCTGTTAGCAAAATATCTCATTAGCAACAGGGTGGATTTTAATAAAACCTTCAGGAAGTAATCGTTGGGTGTGCATCTCCAGCTCATCAACATCTGAAGTCAATCCATTCCAACTAATCAATCGTAGCCAACTCGGAAACATCTACAGTATAAGTCAGTTTTAGAGAGATTGAGCTAAAACTCGGTGTGTTGGTAGCAGTCAGTCATCCCTAACAATACATCCTCATATCAACACTCAGGTCTTCTGGTTCTGGTCTACTTTGTATCCCCAGAACCAAACATGGAGAAGCAGCTTTCAGCTTCTATGCACAATCAATCTGGAACAAACTCCCAGAAAACTGCAAAACAGCCGAAACAGTAAATTCCTTTAAATCAGGGCTGAAAACTCACCTGTTTAGAGCTGCCTTTGATTAGTAGTCAGGTGTAAAGCTGCTCTGAACAAAATATCTTATTATATGTTGACCATCTCCTTATGACTATTAAGTGTATCTGCTTGATTTTTTTT
>NC_051436.1:3824286-3826078 GCF_001649575.2 Kryptolebias marmoratus | reverse complement strand
ACAGGAAGTGACGTCACGTGTCTTCTTCCTGAGTTATTTGGGGTTATTTTGTATTCCACGCTACACAAACCCACAAAGAAGAGACTAGACCGCAGAAACGGTGGCGAATCACTTCAGAAACAATAAATATTGGGTTAAAGTTGCAGGACAGTTGTGGTGTTTTGGACAAAGTTGCAAAAAGTTGCGATTTCGCGGGTTTGCTTAATTTTGCGTTAATAGTTGCGATCGCAACATCGCGACATCCTGGAGGGTCTGATTACTGTGTGATGTTTTTGATGATTGTAATGATTCTACTGATGTTTTTATGATGTAAAGCACTTTGAATGCCTTGCTGCTGAAATGTTCTATACAATTAAATTTTTACTTATTAACATTTACTCTAACACAGCTCACATTATCACAAGACTCATTGACAAGGTTCGATCAAAATGGATATAATTCCTGCCCCGTCATACTATGGTTTTTGTTTTTAAAACTCTGGCATGAAAGGCAGCATTCCTTTTAAGAAATGTTAGGTTTTTAATCATGATCAGCAGTAATCATCCAAGATATCATGTTACCAAAGTCACTACATCTGAAATAAATCTTGAAAAAATGATACAAAGTCTAAATATCTTGCAAAGACGTGGTCGTTTTATTGGTGTTTCTGTTTTTGTAAGAAAGATTACATTTAAATCCTTCACTTGTACTGATTATATGATTGTTTTGTTCCCATTTCTTTCTTTTCTTGTTTTTAACTCGTATAAACTCAAAACTGTTTTTGTGATATCTTCCTGAAATCCTCAGGGCGCACTCATTTTCTTTACTGACAAAATTATGCTGTCAATACAACAAAGGGCGTTTGTGATTTCCAGTGTTTCCATATAGAGGAGAAAACCTGAGGACAAAACAGTGGACACAATAAAGACTCTTTACTGCGGCTCTTTGTAGGGAAGAAAAAGATGCATGCTGGGAAAGAAAAAGAGTGCATGGTGAATCTATTATTCCAGGAGACTTCAGATGTTTCGCTTGAGGCAAACGGGACTTTCGCTAAAGCCCGTTTTCAGAGAGGCTGCCGATTCTGGGCTATTTTGAGTTTCCGCCTCGCCGACTCCCTCTCCTTCACTCGCCATCCTCTTCACCTCTGTCCATCCCTTTAATAAAGTGAGGAGGGCCACTCTTAGCGTTCAACCACCCCCGTGCACACGGGTATTACCGAGGCTTCACAGTTCACCTTAAAATCCTGTAACTGACTGGGTGGAGGTGTGTGTGTGTCTCGCGGCGTCCCGGAGAGCGAGCAGATGGAGTGATTTAGCCTGACAGGCAGGTTTTGTAATACAGTGCTTCAAATTACATCCATTCTCCAACCGGCCTGTCCGAGCCAGTTATTCACAACTGGTCTGGCTCTAACAGCCTCGATTAATGACTTAGAAATGGTCTTCTTCTCTTCTTCTTCTAGCTGTTCCCTTTTCAGAGCTTGCAACAGCGAGTCGTCCTCCTCCATCTAACTCTGTCTTCTGCGACCTCCATGTCCTCTCTTACAGCATCCAGATATCTCCCTCTTTCTCTTTTTCCTGGCAGCTGCATCTCTAACACGCTTCTACCAATAATCAGACCCTCCAGGATTACATGATGTTGCGATCGCAACTATTAACGCAAGATCAAGCAAACCCCGCGAAATCGCAACTTTTTGCAACTTTGCCCAAAACACTGCAACTTTCCCGCAACTTTAACCCAATATTTATTGTTTCTGAAGTGATTTGCCACCGTTTCTGCGGTCTAGTCTCTTCTTTGTGGGTTTGTGTAGCGTGGA
>NC_051436.1:3820589-3824042 GCF_001649575.2 Kryptolebias marmoratus | reverse complement strand
CATGAATGTCAGTTTAGAAGCTATCAAAGTTCTCAAATAAAGCACCTTTTGAGAATGTCAATGTTTGTTGGGAATTATCTTACAAAACTAGGAAGTATTTTTGGTTTATATATTAAAAGTTATGTTTTTTTATTGATTTTAGTAAAAAAAAAAAAAAAAAGGCAACTTTTAGGAAAATGCCCCACGAAATCGGGCATTTTAGTCGCAACAATCACAAAAACTGCCCGCGAAATCCTGGAGGAATTGATTATACCCTAACTGTAACTGTCTGAGAGACATTTTTTTTTTTGAAAGATATTACTGTGTGCTCACAATAAAGAATTAAGTTGTTAAAATATTATAACAGAAAGGTTTAAAAATGAGATGTGAAACTGATGTATGAAGAAAATGCATACAACAAATATTTACTTGGAAAAGTGGTTCCTTTGAATGCATCACAGTTGCATTATGGGTTTTTTTACCCTGATGGACAGACAGAAAGAACGAGTGGACAATAAAAGAACTTATTCTGCATGGGGTCACAGAGGCGCACACGGTAACTGTTCATTTTTTGATTTTACTGTTTTATTTTATACATCTACAAGAGTTTGTTGTCATGCATTAACGGTAATGGAGACTGTTAATGGTTAGATATTAGCAGAAGGTTCTTAAAGAGAACTTTAGTATGTTATATTTGAGCAACATGTTCTTTATTTTGTAGTTTTTACGATGTTGAAAGAAGAAAAGAGGGAGCAAAAAGAAAAAATTATTTCGTTGGACCTGTGCAGCTCCACCCACTGTTAATCCGCCACCATCTGTCCTTCCTGGTTCCTTTCCTGGACACCAAACCTCCTCATCTCCTCTGTTTCCTTCACCCACATGTCCAATCACCACCCTCTCCTCCCTGGGAATACTCTCCATCATCTCATCGAGATCCTTCCAGGATTTCTCTTTCTCTTCTGCATCACATCCAGCCTGTGGAGCAGAACCACTGACAGCATTCATCATCAGACCTTCTGCTTCTACCTTCAGACTCATCATCCTATCTGACCCTCTTTTCAGCTCGACTACATTCCTCGATAACTCGTCCTCCAGAACCAACCCTGCTCCACACCACGGTAAAACAGCTTAAACCCTGCCCCGATGCCGCGACCCTTTGCCGCCCTTCCACTTGGTCCCTTTCACACTTAAAAAAATCCACCTTCCTCCTCTGCATCATGGCGGTCAGCTCGTTTAGAAATGGTCAAACTGGCCTGGTACTCTGATGCAACAAATACCCCCCCCCCCCCCCCCCTGCTTTTGTGCTAGCAGAACAACCTGCGATGGATCATTTTGGCTCTCCGAGGCTGTTCTTAGTCACTGTCATGACCTGAAATGAGTCGCTGCACAAAATGAGTCCAGCGTGAGCAGAATGCGATGCGCCGAGCCCATCATCCCTGTTCCGTATAAAAATATAAAAGCTAGACATGCTGTCCTTTTGACTCTAAATGATGTCAGTGAGGTGAGCAGACGACATTTCTCTGCCTTTGCTAGCAGCACGATTAAGGATTAATGGGTAAAATGGCACTAAATGCTCAATGAGTCATTTACGCTGATAACAAACCCATATTTGTTTTCCTTTATTGTTAAAAAAGTAAACACCAGAAATATTTAATTGTATTGTCATTTTTTAAACCATCTGAACAATAAATGCCACATTTATGCAATATAAAGTCATATTTACTGAGTGGAAACTTGGTTATTTAGTTTTCTGAGTAATGTAGTTAATTAGTTATACTAATTATTAGCTGGCAACACTGAAAGAGAAATAAATATTCTTTTTACATGATGATCCGAATGACAGCAGCAGATAAGAGCATCATCTGCTCTGATTTGGAGAAGAAACAAAATTTAGTAACTTTATGAACAAATATCAGAAGGAGAGACTAATCAAAATCAAGATTTAAATACCTCGCATTTAGAAATAATGTCTTGTTCAATACCAGGAAAAAGCTTTCATTAATAAAGTCAAATCCTTTTTCTTTTTGCAATTTTTACACCAAAAAACCAAAATTGTCTTTATTTAAATGTCTTGACGAACTTTTAAACTTACCTTAGGAAGAAGCAAAGGGGATAATGTTTATATAATTACAACTCATTTTGGTTAAAAACAACAAAATGCCAAGCATTCGCACCATTTAGTCCCAAAAGAAATGCCTACTTGCTGATTTGTTATTTTTGATAATTAGCCCTGAACGTAAGTATATAGACTCTGCCAACTGATAACCAAAATATTAAACATTTAACTCTATATTCACATTTGTAAAGTCAAAGAATCAGAAATGAATCCACGAAACGTTTTACTCTTTGTTGTACGTTTTCCTGTGCTACATTGAAGACAACGGCTAACTTTGCACATGAAATGTTTGCAACATTTCGTGGATTAATGATTAAATCATCAAACATATCAAGCTTCACTCGCTGGCCCACTGGGACCGCGTGTTGTGGGCTTTCGAGCTAAATATTCATGATTCTGGTTCGTTTGCCAGTTTAGGAAAAGCGAAACTCATAAAGCGAGAAGCTGAATGTTCATTTCCAGGTCAAATCCAGTTTATTCTATATATATATATAAAAAATAAACCCCACAGGGCTCGTGTGGGCCGGTCTAACTGGCTTTGAAGGGTAAGTGTAGTGGGAGCAGACGGCGTGTTCAGGAGGCTCGGGGTTACACAGGGGTCTGAGAAAACAAGCTGAGGGATGGCTGCGTCGAGGAGTTACTGTTATCGAGGAGCTGGGCGGTTATTATAGGTCTGACAGTTTTTTTTTTTTTAGGAGAGATGGAAGGGAGGCAGAGAGCAGGTGTGTCGGTCAGGACCCGATGACTCCCGACACAGAAGCCCAGACACCTCCGCCGCCTGAGCCAAACAACTCTGGCTCTCCGCGGCGGCGCGCCTTTCCCTCTCATTTAGCCCGTTTTATTTACTCACAGCTAATTAATTTCAGATCTGTTCTACGGGGCAAGATAGAGCACGGCTCTGTCACACATCGCGGAGGCCCACCGAGCTCCTGTTAATATGTGTAACGCCGGTATTTGTGCTTGTTGTCTTCTGAATATGTAATTAATATCAGAAAATGACTGAATGTCAAACCATAACATTTGAATGCTGCTGGAATAGAAAATTTAAAGCTGGGTGAACTCACTTGATGTCCAGCATTTGCTAAAAACAGCTAAGCTAGATGTCATGATGCGATTGTTGATTTGATGGGCCACCGAGGTCCGGACCTCAGTGTTTTATAAAAACATGAATCCAAACAAGGCTTTTGAACGGCGTGGTTCTCTGCGTAGCTCCACCAGTTTCCTGTAGGAGGCGCTGCAACTGTGTGCAGCTGCAGCCAAACTCAATGTCGACGAAGAAGAGCGCAGCTTTGCTACCTTACTGCTAAAATAAAGAGCAGAAGAAGAAGAGCGCCACTTACGCTGAAACACAACCGAGG
>NC_051436.1:3818953-3820359 GCF_001649575.2 Kryptolebias marmoratus | reverse complement strand
GAAATCTCTGCTAAAATCTTGTGTTTTGAATCAACATTCATATAAACTAATTCATGTCATTTCAGTGAGTCATCATGGTTGTGCCCTGAGTCCTCTGTTGCTTCAGATGAGGCTGATCCCCATGGATTTACAAACATATACACATTCAAGTTACTTGTTTTAAATAAATGCTTCTATTTTAATGAAGTTTTGGTCTTCATTGGAACTGATGTGCGGGGGGAGAATGAGTGGTTGACCTCAGGATTTTTTAAAGTCTGGCTGCGATTAAACTTCCTGTGAATCAAATGAGCCCATAAGTCTCACAACGGTTAACATCTCGTGTGCAAACCTCAACTTAAAGACAAAACAAAGTTTTGCCCTTTGCTCTGGCGTTTTTTGTTCACTTGTGAGCAGAATATCAGTGTATCTAAAGAGGGCCAGACCAATAAGCCAGCCTCTTCCTCTCCGAAGCATGAAGCCCTCCGTGCCCGAATCCAACTTCCCCGGATCAATAACTCATAAACAAAATGTCTCTTTCTAACTGCAGGTGGACAAGGAGCTACAAGCTAATTCCAATGGAAATGAGCCGCTCTCCGAGCCAGACAAATAACATTAGGGTACTTAAGCGTCCAGCAATGAGACCTTCACGGAGACGATCTGCAAAGTGAGGCACTGAAAAGTACAGCAGCCTCTTTTGGCTTTTCTTTCAGATAAAATGGGTTAAATTATGCTTTATTTCTATTAGATTTTAACCCTGCAAACAAAAGGTTTTGTCAAATATTCTGAAGTGAGGTTTCTGTAACTCGGAAAGCTATTATTTAGTCCATTTTTCCATAATAAAATGGAGGGTTTATGTCCATTTATAGCTCTCAGATTAAAGAAAATCTGAACTTTTAGGCCAAACTTTAAAAACAAAAAAGGAAAGTGCATACTGAAATGAAAAGATTGTCATTTAAAGACCATTTTAAACTTTAGGAAGCTGCCCTGAATCAAGTGATATTCTATATTCAGACATCCTATAGTAATTACCAATAAGAGCAGCCCTGTTTAAAATGTAAAAATACATAATTTACAAAGACACAAAAAGACTCTTTCTGTACCAGTCCCCGCTGTCTACGGACTGCTGCAACCTGGCTTGTTTCTACTCATTTCAGTACATCGTTAGCTGAAGGTTGTGGATTGCTTATTGAAATGGATCGATGCAGATATTTGATCAGCTGCACGTCAATCTCTTTCCTGCTCGATGAGTCAATCCATCCATCCTCAAAGCTCATTTACAACCTCCGAGTCGATCTGCCTCTTTTTGTTTGCTGTCCTTGGTTTCTTTCTCTGACTCACTTTCTGCTCAGCTCTCTCTCTCTCTCTCTCTCTCTCTCTTTTTTTCTTTAATCCCCTCTCCACAAGCTCTGCTGCTGCATCGGCTCCAG
>NC_051436.1:3813025-3818831 GCF_001649575.2 Kryptolebias marmoratus | reverse complement strand
TGGGGAGGAGAAATAAAGCAAAAACCAAAAACAGAATGATCGAGCTGGTCATGAAAGGAGCCTTGATAAAAGTGGGCAAAACACAGAGGTTGGATGTTGCGTCACTCGTCCAATCAGATATGAAACAGAGGAAAGAGTCGCAGAGAGCCGAGGATTGATGTTTAAGATGCAGGGAGCCATAAAGAGGCAGAGGTCTATTAAAAGTGCAGAGCTGGGACGTACGTGGGTGCAGCCATGATTTAAATTAAATGGTTTTTTGGGGTCGGCAGCAGTCTTCGAGCATCGTATGTGTTTTTATTATCATTTACCTCTCTTCCTGCTGTTTGCATTTCTCTCCATTTGCACGTCACGCTGTTTTTGATGTGTCCACATTCATGAGTCAGTTTGTCTGTTTGCCTTCGCTTCGTGAGAGCGAAAGTGTGCGGCGATGAGTCAGTAACTGCTAGTGGAATATTTAGCCTCTGTGTGTGTGTGTTTTGTTTTTTTTTTTTTAAGATTTTGGTTCGAATACGCAACCGATGGATCGCAGAGGAAGGAGGTAAGAGAGTGATGAAGGCGCTGCAGAGCAACGTGGAGCCGCTCGCAGCTGCGTGTTGAGAATCGACCACGGCGCTGAACTCCCTCCATCCAGCAGGGTGGACTTTGGTCTGATTATAAAAGCTGCAACCCCAGTTCCAAAAACATGGGAAAATAAGAACAAAATGCAACGGTTTGCAAATCTCTAAAACCCTAATCTTATTTACAATGGAACATAGTAAACACATCAAATGTTTAAAGTACGAAACTGTAAGGATATTAGGGGGTAAAATAGGACAACACATCTCAAAAGACTGTTCCAGGTCCATGTTTCCCTCTGTGAAGCATCTCCTCTTCTTTTACCAACAGTCTGTTAAACGTCTCGGACCTGAGGAGAGCAGCTGCTGGAGGTTTTGGAGGGAATGTCGGCCCGTTCTGGTCTGATGGAGGATTCGAGCTGCTCAACGGTCTTGGATCGTGATGCGTCAAATGTTTTCAGTCGGTGGGAGGTCTGTGGAGGCGTTCCTGAGCCCAAGCAGTGATGTCCAGAGCAGAACCAGACCTGTTTTTAAAAGCCGTGGCTCCTGAGGTGCCCAGATATCCAATATTAACTTTCAGCCTTGACCTCAGAGATTTTTCCAGATGCTTGAAACCTTTTGATGATATTATGAATTCTAGATTACCACAGACTGCCAAACCTCTGCCCATCTTTACTTCTGAGAGATCCAGCCTCTCTAAAGTACTCTTTTTATACCCAGTCCTCTTACTGACTGGTTATTACTCCATCCATCCATCCTCTTCCACTTATCCGGGGTCGAGTTGGGGGGGTAGCAGCCTAAGCAAGGAGACCCAGACTTCCCTCTCCCCAGCCACTTGGGCCAGCTCCTCCGGGGGAATCCCGAGGCGTTCCCAGGCCAGCCGAGAAACAAATGCCTCTTTTACACGGGCCCTAACTCAGAAGTCGGGCTCTACTCGGCTCGGCTCGGCTCGATAAAGAATGCATCGCGTTTACACCGGCCAATTTGGTCGGTAGCAGAGGAACGCCTCCTCGTGTTGCGGGGGGGCGGGGCCGCGGCGCGGGGGGGTGCGCTACCGAAAGCTGGCACGTTGTGTAAATAACGGAAGCGCTATGGACAACGTTGGCCCTGTGTTGTTGCTGTTTTTTAAACTTATGGGGATTCTCCTGAGACTTCAGGAAGAGAGGCGCAGTGGAAGAAATGCTCTGGATGCCGCGATTGTTGCGCGGAGTAGGACAGCTGTTATCCGCCGGAGGTTTCAGGCTTTACAGCGCCTTCAGCTGGGGGACAGACGGCAGAAACGTTGCAGGGTAAGCTAACGCTGTTCTTTATATTCCTACCTTCGCTCTTTATGCTTGCATCTGGCCACACCCACGACCAATGAGTGAACAGGAGCTAAGCTTGCGCCGCCCACAAAGCAGGGCCGGCCTGGCTGGCCCTACTCCGAAGCAGGGACCAAGAAAGCAGGGCCAACCTCGAAAAAATGCCGGTGGAAACGCGTGCAAAGCGAGCTGAGTAGAGTTGGGCCAGGACCTTTAGAGCTGGTGTGAAAGGGGCAATAATCCCTCCAGCGTGTCCTGGGTCTCCCTCTGGGCCTCCTCCCGTTGGGACGTCACCAGGGAGGCGTCCAGGAGGCGTCCTCACCAGATGCCCGAGCCACCTCAACTGGCTCCTCTCAACGTGGAGGACCAGTGGCTCTACTCTGAGTCTCTCCCGGATGACCAAGCTTCTCACCCTATCTCTAAGGGAGAGCCCAGGCACCCTGCGGAGGAAACTCATTTCAGCCGCTTGTATTCGCGATCTCGTTCTTTCGGTCACTACCCAAAGCTCGTGACCATAGATGAGGGTAGGAACGTAGATCGACCGGTAAATCGAGAGCTTCGCCTTTTGACTCAGCTCTCTCTTCACCACGACAGACCGACGGGTTATTATTGACATAATTAATTGCAAAATGCTCCCGCAGCTGTTTCTTATTCGTCCCAGTTACTTTTACAGCCTTTTGTTGCCTCTGGCCCAACATGTTGAAACGTGTCACTGCCATCAAATTCAAAAATGTTCTTATTGTCTTTCATAAACATGGTGCAACTTCTTATTTCAAACATTCGATATGTTTGTTTTTTGTTCCATTGTGAATAAAATGGGTTAATGAGATTTGAGAATAACATTTTAGACAACATTTTCAGAGCTGGCGTTGCAGAAACAAAGATGAGCTTAAAAACATGCTGAAATTACAGAGATTGAGCTCTGGTTCCTTTTATCATCAAATTGCCCAATGGTCCATACAAGGACGTCGCTGTTGTTGATTTCTTTTATTTGACAAAACAAATAAAGCCATCTCATCTCAGAAAACATTTCATATCTTCAATATTGTCTGAATATTACAATTTATACCGACGGTCTGAGATAATAATACAGCTAATAAGATGCAGCACCAACAGGTTCGTACCTTGATGCATTATTATTTACACTGCATAAACATCAAACACAGTCTGTAATACCAATTTCTATGCAAATTAAACAATGTTCTATGCACGAAGCTCTTAACTATGCATCGTCTTCAAACATTTCTCCACAAGGTCTTAAAGCTGTATTGACTTTGAGTTTTATCTTCCAGCCATTTCGTGCACACACAGAACATATTTTTTAACGGTCTTCAGCTGTTCGTCTGTTTTAAATCATCCTTTCACTGGAGTTTTATAAATTTATACCCTTCTGACCCAGTCGAACTGTAAAAATGCATAAAGTATATTTTGTTAATTCAAATCTGACTGAATTTGTGCTTATAGATCGAATGTTAGACCGTGATGTACCAACCAGTAGGACATGTAATCTATTTTCCTCTCCGACCTTATTTGGCATCGGCCCTCGAATGTCCTCGCCAGTTTCTGCCCTTCATTGCCTACTGATGCCCAGCCAAGCCCCCTCCTCCTCCTCCTCACACACACACACACACACACACACACACACACACACTCCCCAGGGTCCATTCTGCTGATGACGAGGCCGGCTAATATCTGCTTATCTTGCTCCCACACTCCACTCTGACACAGGGACTGTGGGTAATAGCTGGTCAGGAAATGCAGAGTCAGGAAAAACAGAAGATGGAGGAAGAGGAGGAGGAGGAGGAGGAGGAGGTGTGTCACTTGTCATGAATGAAACTGACTTTTTTTTTTTTTTTTTTTACAGAGCTCTTTCCTAATTTACATCTGCTTTATCTAGGATGTAGAAAAGTCATAGACATTACTTTTATCTTTTAATGGGTTAAAACACTGACCAGAGATGTACCAATTAATCAGCCGGTGACTGAAATCAGCCGATTTTAAACCTGACCAACCAGCCTAAAACTCACAAATCAACCAGCACACATTGTATCTGTGACTTATGTTTTAAGGTGAGCAAAGGAAAGATTTGTTAGAATGCTATAATCCAGATTTATATATATATAAATATATATATTACAGGATAGATCTCTAGTTGTTTTTGTTTTTTAACCTTTTTTAGATTCACCGTGTTCTGGATGACCAGCCATTTTTCAAAATGAATTATCCTGCAGATCAATAGATATACAAACTATTTATGTAGTTTTTTGGGGGTTTTTTGTATATATGAATTTTTAAGAGCACACGTGGGTTTACTCCGGGTATTCCGGTTTCCTCCCACAGACCAAAAACATGCATGTTAGGTTAATTGATGACTCTTAAATTGTCCCTAGGTGAGAGTGTGAATGGTTGTCTGTCTCGTTTGTCTCTATGTGTCCCTGCGATGGACTTGCGACCTGTCCAGGGTGTCCCCCTGCCTGGGGACAGGCACCAGCTCCCCGCAACCCGGAATGGAGAAGCGGGTAAAGAAAATTGATGGATGGATGGAATTTTTAAGATTTCTGTGCCAAATGATCCATGAACCATTACCCATTCGTGGCCCAGTGGTCAAGGATCCCCGACCAAGACGATAGTTTTGATATCTGCACATTTTCACTGACCGAGCCGTGCAGCTTGGTTCAGTTTTAGGTCAAAATGGAAATATAATTCATTTTCAGCCGAAAGAAAACTGACTGGTGCAGCTCCAGTAATGACCAAACTAAGAAGCATCAACCTTGTTAAAAACGTCCCATTTTGAGGCATCATTTTAAGCTGAGTAGTTCTCTAAAACATTTAAAATACACTTGTAAATAATCCCTTTAAGTTAAAATCACACAAAGGCTTTTCCTAAATGAGAATCTGATGTAGTACAACAGAAGTGACCCAATGCAATCAGATAAAAAAATGATGATTTACTATCATAAATACAGGATTTACATCATCTAAGCTGTCCTTTCCTCTCTTCATTTCCCCCTGATACGGATGCCGACAACTTGTTAACCATCTGGTTTACCGCTGGAGTCTCTGAGGGCTCCTTAACCTCTGGAGCTAAACCACCCACCAACCACTCCAGCTCCTCTCCACGGGTGTTCAAAGCCTGCCTGCTGTGGCCGAGGGCGGCTGCAGTCATCGTTATCATCTCTACACGAGGAGGAGAACGCCTGGTGCTGCCTAATTAATCAGGGCCAACTTGACTCCTCTCTAACTCTTTTTTTTTTTCCTCAACCACTTACGGCGCAAGAAGGCAGAGTAAGAGGTAAGAGCATCTTATCCACTGCATGTAAATAAGGATTTGTGAGGTTCCTGTTTTATTTTTCTGTGCCTCTGTGTGTGCTCCTGAACTCTCCCGGGGCCTCCTAGCACCTCTCCTTAAGTGCCTTTCTGCCGGCAGAGCGTGACATCGCAGAGATTTTTCTCCAGTTAATGAAGAGACGAGCAAAGCTGGTTCCATTCAGGGCCCACCACGAGGGTGCTCCAGTCAGAGAGATCCACTTTTTCTGACCCAAAACGCTTCAAACACACACATGGATCCTGCCAAGAAGACGAAAACACTTTGGGGTCTTTCGTGTCCTACTTTTGAATTTTTACACAGGTTTTGCTTTTTATTTTCTTTATCAGCCACGTTGATCTGATACAAGGCGACTGCTGGAGCGCCCTGAATTTCATCTTACAGGCACTGCAGATAAATCAGACCCTCCAGGATTTCACGATGTTGCGATGGCAACTATTAACGCAAAATCAAGCAAACCCCGCGAAATCGCAACTTTTTGCAACTTTGTCCAAAAACACTGCAACTTTCCCGCAACTTTAACCCAATATTTATTGTTTCTAAAGTGATTCGCCACCGTTTCTGCGGTCTAGTCTCTTCTTTGTGGGTTTGTGTAGCGTGGAATACAAAATAACCCCAAATAACTC
>NC_051436.1:3810776-3812831 GCF_001649575.2 Kryptolebias marmoratus | reverse complement strand
GGGACAATCCAGAAATGCTCATGAATGTCAGTTTAGAAGCTACCAAAGTTCTCAAATAAAGCACCTTTTGAGAATGTCAGTGTTTGTTGGTAATTATCTTACAAAACTAGGAAGTAGTTTTGGTTTATATATTAAAAGTTATGGTTTTTTATTGATTTTAGTTTTTAAAAAATCGCACCTTTTAGGAAAATGCCCCGCGAAATCCTGGAGGGACTGATAAAACGACTCTATACTCGCCCAAAATTCATAACGAGACACAGGAGTACCGCCTAATCACCGCAGAGTCATAAAGATCTCTGCAACTACAAGGAAAAATAAACCTTAATACGGACCAAACTGCTCTAAAACCAGTTTATTTTTGTTTAAAAGGTATGTTTTTGATTCCCAAAAAGTTGTTGGCTTTCGTTCCTCTGTCCCGTCTTCAGGTGACACACTGCAGTGTCTCCTGTCCAACTGTGAGACGGCTCATTAAACAGCTATATGTACCTCCGGACCTTACAGCAAGCACAGCGCAACCTGCAGTTTCTCTACACGGGCATCAAAATGCTCCTACCTGCAGCAGCTTTACTGAAAAACCTTTAAAAAAAAAACACAGAAGTGCAGCGTTTCAGAACTGTATAAACTAAAGGACTTCCTCTGGACGTGTAACACCTTTTACTCTCTGTCCACGTGACGGCTCTATTTGTTGGGAAATATTTACAACTCACTTTACATCAGCCCTGCCACCATAATGTCTCTGCTTCATGTGTTCATGCAGTAAATTTAAAAATAAATTTATATTCCAGAAGCAATTTAAAAAAAATAAATAAATCACAGTTTCTCTTCTGGTCTCTGAGAATGATTGGACGCGAATTGCCTTCAGAGAAATGACTGCAGATGATCAAAAATGCATCTGTATTCAGTCACAAATGAAATTCTTGCATCTGCAGTAGTTACAACACTGAACAAATTTATTCAATTTCGCTCAGGGCTGGAAAATGAATGCCTCCTGGGATTTCCCTCACAACACAGCATGCGCCCCCTGCAATCAAGTCCTCCCTTTTTTTTGAAACCTGCAATCAGTCCCAAACCTGAAAACAAACCGATCATTCTGCGAGCTTGTAGCCAAGCTGGAGACGACCCTTTTTTTTTTTAACCAGCAGTTTGCAAAATAATAAAATAAGAATAAATTACGAACAAACTGATGAAAGGAGTCGCTTGGATCCCAGCTCGAATAGTGTTATGTCACAGACTTCTGGGGTTATTTGCATTAGAAATAGCAGCAGCCGGCTGTAGCACTTCCTGTGCAGCCTGGGTCACTTATAGCAGGAATATTATAATATTTCTGTGGCAATAATACAAAGCTGATGGGCAATGTAAAGGACTTGAATAAACTGCTAAAATATTTTAAGACTGGTTGCTTTAAGACAGCAATCCACTTTGTTCTTGGCTCCGCTCTGACTAGTCGTTAGCTCATCAATCCTTCCAGAAGGAAAGTAACATTCCTTGAAGGAACGTAAAATGATCTGAATGGAAATCCTGGCTTTCTTGTTGTGAAGTAGATGGTATTACAGCATGAACGACCCACCAGAAAAGGCAGATAAACAAGTCGTTCAAGAACCGTACGGACTTTTTTCTTTCTTCAGCGTCTTGGTTTGGGGAACTTTTCTGCCCGTTTGGGTTAAAGCTACATGGAGGAGTTGGACGACACATCAGTGAGTTGAGCAAAGCTGCGATGTTACGATTTAACGTCCGCTCGTGTCCGTCTTTTCATCTGTGATCATTTGTAAACGCAGCAAAGCCACGTCGAACTCAGGACATCGTCGTTTAACAGTCTGAAAGAATCTCCACAACTTCAGCGTTTCCTTTTAACCACGTTTAAGTGCTGTATGCAGGGGTGGAAATTAAAATTTTTTACCAGCCACTCAAATATTTTACCAGCCACTATTTTTTGTTGTGACAAAAAGTTATTTCATATGATGATGATCGACGCGGGTGGAAGCAGTTGTGGTGCCCTACAAGCTGACTACTCTTGAAAAACAGAAAATAAAATAGCTTCTCATCACAACACCTAAT
>NC_051436.1:3798901-3810451 GCF_001649575.2 Kryptolebias marmoratus | reverse complement strand
TATTAGCACATTTTATTCCTAAAAGAATGTTTTTTTTTGTTTTAATGAAAAATATTTGCCCCTCTAAACAATTCTGTTAATAGATAAGTCATTATTTATTTTAATTATTAATTGTTTTTGTCAACACAGTCTATATTGTCCATAACAGAGTCTGTCTGTCTGTCTATCACGCTAGCAGAACAGTGGCTTAACTTCGCTAAAACAAGTTGTTTGACCTTTCACGGTCTCCGTAGTTCCCTTGCAGTGCGAGCACAGCGCGGCGGTTACGAGCGTTGAACATGAACGCGCGCTTTTTGCCGCGGCACGGAGACGCAGGGGAACCGTATCTGATGGGGGAACGCGGCTCGACGTAACAGCAACTCGAGCCCATTGCTGCCCCCTATATGTCAGGAGGACAAATAACACCTTTTCTGTTCAAATTGCCAACCCACCACAGTGGCGTGTGTGTTGATCAAATTCACCCGCCACTTCAAATATTTACCCGCATTAGGCCGGTGGCGGGTGCTAATTTCCAACCCTGGCTGTATGTTGTCGTCATTGTATGTACAAATATAATGACGAAATTCAGCATTTCACTTCTCAGGCGTGTGAGATACAGACAAGTCGAGCAGCCGGGAGATATTTAAAATTGTTACACATATTTGTTGCATTTAGTCATCAATACCTGATAGTTGGGTTTAAAATACAAAGCTACTGGGTTAGGAAATGTGTTGAAGTTAAAATGTAGTGTTTCGTTATGTTAATCCATCTTTTATTGCGTCTTGATGTAGAAGCACACCAAACACCAAAAGTTTACTGGAGCGTGGATTGTTTTGATATTTTAGCAGAATGTGATGCTGTCTGAGTGAGAATGGCCCAACTCGTCTGACAGCGCAACAATAAACAGTGGCTTCTTGATTGGGCTGGCTTTTATTTATTTTTTTATTTTTTTTTTTTTTGGTTTTCCAATCAGTAACTCTGTGGGACAAACACAGTTATCAAGCTGTGCAGCACTAATGATCAGTTTGGATGAATAAAATTTCCCTTGCACATAGAACTCAATTAAGAAGGAGACAGTTTCAGGCGGAAAATGGAAATGTAGTGTAACAATATTTGGAAAGAGAGGGTGTAATATTAGTTTTCTTGGTTTCGTGACACATGAGCACATGTTGAGTCTGAGCTGTCCTGGAAGCTTCGAATATTCTGTTTTAAATCATCTTTTTTGTTGATTTTTTGTTTCTTCCCAAGCCGAAGGTTTTAGACCAGGGGTCTCCAATCCTGGTCCTCAGGGCCACCATCCTGCATGTTTTCCTTGTTCCTCTGCTCCAACACACCTGATTCAGTGGTTAAATCACCTCTTCATGTTCTGCAGAAGTCTGTTAATCACCCATTGATTCAAATCAGGTGAGTTGGAGCAGAGGAACAAGTAAAACATGCAGGATGGTAGCCCTGAGGACCAGGATTGGAGACCTCTGTTTTAGACGTTTGATGACATTTCCTGTATGCATACATATCAAATTAAGATTTGACATTTAGTACTGTAGTGCAGGCAGAATATTTATTTTTATCTTAAGTAACCTAAGGTCTGCAGGGTTCGAATCCCACTTCTGACACCACATGTGAAGGACCGAGTTAAAACAGGAGGAGTCCCAGGAGATATTAGAAAAATAGAGTTTCTTTTATTTTAACCCAACAATTCTAACTAACAAAAAGACGACCTGAGCTCATAAAAGAGGTCAAAAAAGACAAAACTGAACTCAGGCAAAAAGATGCAAACCCTGGCTGCACAAACAAACATAACTGACCTTTCTTGAGAAATGACACACAGGGGTTTATATACTGGCTGATCAGACCAATTAAGACACAATAGGGGTAACTAAACAGAATACAATTACAAACACCACAAAACAAATAACAGTACAGCTAAGTTTGGCTAAACTAAAGACCCAAAAATGAAAACCCAAAATATTAAACTTTAAACACTCATATTTACTTAAATACAGAAACTTATCTAAACAAAGGAACTGCAAATTCCCCTCGCCAGCAGGAACTGGTGGTGCAGTCCAATCAGCATTTGAACCTGCTGAGCCCTGGCCCCCATCTTTTGTCTGGCAACTCCAAGGCAGGTAAGTACCGGCAAAACAAACACAAAGTTAATCTTAAGCAACAAATTAAGTTGACATAAACACATGTTAACTAAATGGGCGCGCTAACAAATAGAACAAATGTATCCAAATCAACTAATAAATGTTTCTGTTGCAACTAAAATATTATTGTGTTTGTATGAAAGAAAAAATATAAATAAAGTGTATAAAAGGAGTTACTGACTTTAGGCTTTAGAGTGTGGCCATGGATTTGGCCATCACACAGACAAATAAACAAGACTTCGAAGGTCTCATCCTGGTGATAAAGCTGCATAGGCCAGTGTCTACATGTACGACAGGAAGCAGCTCCAACATGGATATCCAGCATCATCTGTTAGTTCAGTGCTTGCCAAGACAGATGCCCCCCCTTATCCTCCACTTCTGATTTGCTAGAAAGAAATGACATTGCTTAATTTGTCTCCAAATGATCCCTTTCAGCTCGAGCGCAGCAGACGGTTAATATTTTGTCATTCGTTGCGCACAAAAGCCGGGGCCGCTAAGCAGACATCCGATGATGCTGGTGAGCCATCGGTCTGAGATTCATGGAATAAATCTCAATTTCTCTAATCAGCTGATCCGTTTGGGCCTTTTATAGGTCACCGAAAGCAAAGGGGTCATCAGCGAAATTAGCTCGAGGGCCAGAGTTTCTCCAAGGCTGGTTGGTGTATTTTATTTTATTTTCTGTTTTAATGCTTACAGTAAAGAGTGTCTGCCGAGCTAAGTTTTATTTTTATTTTACAAATGGGCCGAACAGTTTTTCAGGATTGTTGTGATGCTGACAAATAAGCAATATAACTCTCTCATTATGTGTTATACCTGTGATTCCCAAACTTTTCAGCTTTCGCCCCATAAATTAATCGTGACAAAGGTGTGTGACCCCATCTGTTGGCTGTTTAAACATCCAAAAAAGGTAAAGACCTTATTAAATAAGAGCATAATGACAACACAAACAGTCCTAACATCCATTATGCTACTTTTTAAAATCAATTTATGATTTGTGTTTCAATTCTCTGTCGCAATTATGGTGCAAATATATCATAAAAACTGGGTTTTTAATTGTAGGTTGATATCTGGAGATCATCTAAGGACCCCTGCTTGGTGTTGGGTGACCCACATTGGGGTCCCGAACCCAACTTTGGGAACCATTGGCTTATATCACGTCCTGCATGCTACGGACAACACAAGGAGTCAAACAGTGAAACATGGAGGCAGCATCAGCTCCGTTATTTTAGACCCAAAGGAGGAATTTCACAGAAACAGAGCCATCGGAGCAGCAGGATGGACACCAACATCACTTATAGTGTTTGCACACGAGCTTCACAGACTCAGCCGTCTTGGGACCAGAAAGTCGCAGGTTTGATTCCCCTCCATGCCCATATGATGCAGCGTCCTTGAGCAAGACGCCTAATCCCTAACTTCTCCCCGGGTGATTTATAATTGAGACACTGGAGCATCATTCCTAAACCTAACCAAGTAGCTTTGACTTTTACGCCCAATTATCGTGTTTTGATGAGTAAAAGTAACATCAAAACTCGATGCACCAAACTGTATGAACTACGTTTTTTTTAAACCTAACAAAGCAGTTATGATCTCTAAACCCATCTGTTACTTTTTGAAAACAAAACCTAAAAAGAACAAATTAAAGAGTAAGATATACTTGAATGAAAGCAAGAAAATCTGTTGCTAAAAGTGGTCATGAAGTCCCATATTTTTAAATCCCATGGCGTAAACGTACCTAAACTACTTTTGCTGTTTTTGCCGTCGACATTTATTGTCACCAAAAGAAGACTAACATAAAATATTTGCTTTATTATCTCAGTATGATAGTGCCTGGTTTTATTAACAGGGGTTTTTTTTTTTTAGTTTTTTATCACTTCTCATTTAATTTTAGTCTTATAAATAACTGCCGCTCTGTGTTATAGTTACGGCTCCACTGGTATTGCAGGAATTAATAAAAATCGTGGTTGGCTGGAATATTTAAAGGTTGTTTCCTGGCTCGTGTGTCGCTTCGTGATGCCAGGAAGCAGCCAACGTTCGACGCTCCATCCATACATCCGAGTCCCCCCCCCTCCTGATCCTCCCTGACCCTATATGCAGCCTATATCCCTTTATCCATATTAGATCAAGGAGCCACGGTGTTTGCCAGTTCTTCAGTCATGATGTGCTTCTTGGTTTCATGTTTTAATTCCAAATATATCTCAAGTCCTTTGAATTCATTGGCTCTGAACTTACAAAGTGAATCTCTTCCGTTACATTTGCTGCCAAGGAGTCTTTTTTCTATCCGTCTGCGATTCCAGAACTTGGAATATCCGTTTTCCTTTTCCTTCACCGTGTCTCTGGCAATTTCAGCTTCTTTTGATGGAGGGTTTTTATCGTCTCGTACGCTCCTTTTTAGTTGTCGCGCAAATGTTTTAAAAGTCAAATGACTGGACCATGATCAGAAACTCGTACCTAAAAAAAGAAATGAGGGTGAAAAACAAGGTTGACACGAGACTCGTGAAAGAACCAAACGTGGGAACATGTTCTTTTCGGCAGGTATACAGATAGGAATGTACATTTTGGCTTCTGTGTCACAGTTCCTCTGCTCCATGCCACAGTCTCTAGTAACTTTCCACAGTCTAGCAGTTTATGCCACGCCTCCGGATCTCAAACCACAGCAATCATCCCAATCATCTTCACCTGTTCCTGCCAGTACTTAAGCTCGCCACCAACTCACAGTCATTGACAGATTATTGAACGGTTTACCTAGTAGATGTCCAGCACTTTCCCACAGCCCATGCCTGCCTTTTCGATCTCAAACCCACGCCTGACTCTCGACCTTCGCTTCTTGCCTGCTCCTTGCTTGATACCTCCACGGACTCTGACTCACGGTAACCGACTTCGCTTCTCCATTCTGGACTACGCCCCTTGGTTTGTGCTTCTCTGGATCTGGCTATCTACCTCTGATCTCTTGGCTTTGACCTCTCGCCTAACCCCTTTGCTAAAGGACTCTGTCGCTCCCCACTCTCGACCCTCGGCGGACTTACCTGCTCCACGTAGAGAGTACAGTCCTCGGAACTAGCGGTCCTTTTAGCTTGGCGGTTTTAATAAACATCTTAAAACTTTGCTGTTGTCTGCCTGAACTACATCCGGTCCCACCGAGCCTCGTCATCCTGATCAAACGCCAGGTTTTAACGACGAAACACTTCTTAATCTCTTGGCTCAACGTGTCTCGGAGATGCAGTGAAATCTTTAGCAGTTTTTGATGAACGATAACAGGTTGAATTAACCAGTCAGATTGGTGAAATGGAGGGATTCAGAGGTCCGGACATGGGAAATTATCCAGCAAGCAATGACATTTGGAAATCTATTTTTTTCTACCTAAGATATTAATGAACTCCCCTTTCAAATTTATAAAGCTTGACGCTAAATATAATGTCAAAGCTAGGTTGATGGTCAGATGTTTTATTTTTATAACCCCCTCCTTTTACACGTCACCATCACTGACATTTAGTTTCATTTGAACTGTTTGTGTTCGCCAAACGCTCAGCTCAGCAGCAGCTCCAGCTACTTTGATCTCTAAGAATATCATCAGAGAAACAGCTGTAACATCGTCCCTTCTGACCTTGTTGCTGCATTTATTTACACTACATTTGCATATAGATATGGAAAAAAGAAAAACAACACGAGCTGCACGGTTTACCTGCTGGTGATGTGTGGCAGAGACATTACTCAGTCAAATCCAAACCAAACATGGCTTCATTTGCATTTTGAGATTTATAAACCGTTCGGTACACAGCTCATAGCGACACGTCTGATCCATCTTATCTAAGGAAAGTACGTTGTTGAAGTTTTTCTGCAGGTGAGACATAAATACTACTGTTTATTATATTTAAGCATGAAACAAAACAAACCCGATGAGTTTCCTTCTTTCATTAAAAATTAATGAACTTAGTTAAAAGATTTATATATTGTTGTTTACATGTTTAATTGAAATCTTGTTTGTAATTGTATTAAGGTTCTCTTTAACTTTAACAAAAAATCTCTATTTTTATATTGTTCAGAAGTAAATAAAAAAAGAAACCAATAAAGAAAAGATGAATAAATATGAAGAGCCAGACAGCAATAATCAATACTGTCAGCAATAATGACATCAAAATAGAGAGGAGGAAGGTCCTGAATCTGTATTTCTAGAAGGTTGAGGTTTGTTGTTTTTTTTGTTGGTTGGTTGGTATAAAGACTGGTTGGTATACCTAAAGGTTGGTTGGTTGGTTGGTTGGTTGGTTGGTTGGTTGGTTGGTTGGTTGGTTGGTTGGTTGGTATAAAGATTGGTTGGTTGGCAGGTTGGTTGGTTGGTTGGTTGGTTGGTTGGTTGGTTGGTTGGTTGGTTGGTATAAAGGTTGGTTGGTTGGCAGGTTGGTTGGTTGGTTGGTATAAAGGTTGGTTGGTATAAAGGTTGGTTGGTATAAAGATTGGTTGGTATAAAGATTGGTTGGTTGGTATAAAGGTTGGTTGGTATAAAGGTTGGTTGGTTGGTATAAAGGTTGGTTGGTATAAAGATTGGTTGGTTGGTTGGTTGGTTGGTAGGTATAAAGGTTGGTTGGTTGGCAGGTTGGTTGGTTGGTATAAAAATTGGTTGGTTGGTATAAAGGTTGGTTGGCTGGTTGGTGTGTACACTGGTTTGTTGTTTCATTGATTAGGTTTTTCACACAGCCAAAGATTAATAGCAACATCTCTGTTTTTCCTCACCAAAAATGGCCATTCCATTCATAATTTATGGTTGGAAGAGATGCAAACACATAGGGTAAAATTCATTTTGCGAAACAATTGGCGTTAGCGTGGTCAGACCCTCGGGTTTCAGAAGATTTGGCTTTTGCAATGCGGACACATTCGAGAACAATGTTGGAATGAGGCCTTAAACAAGGCTGTGTGTGTCTGTTTGTAGGTGTGTGTGTGTTGATGCGCCGTACACAGAACTCGTAAACAAGAAGCCAAGACAGGACGAGACAGGACCCCAATCAAATCAATGAAAAGTTCGTCGTCCATTACCCTTTTGAGTGAGTGTGTGTGTGGGTGTGTGTGTGTGTGTGTGTGTGTGTGTGGGTGAATCCCATCAGCGGATCAGTCCAAAGGGAACACAACCTGACAGAATAACGACCAGTCCTCGGTTTACAGCACCTCCTCCCTCCCTCTCTGTACTTCCTGTATCTCCTCCCTCCATCCCTTCATCACTCCTCCACTAGACCTAGAGAGGAGGTGGTCACATGTTTTCAGAGTCGTATTTTCTTTGGGATTAGGCACAAACCAACAAGCTGCTTTTCTGAAACTTCATTAATAGGTAGATTATAAAGGAAAAGGGCAACTAATTATTAGGACAATTTAATGGGGACCAATTTCTTAAAGATTACATGACAGACATTTATTCTGAGGCCTGTTTTCTAAACTTTTTTTTGTCTTTCTATTCTACCAGTCCAGAAATATGTCATAAAATCTCACCTATATCCCTTTCACTCCATCTTTTCTTCACTTACTGCCATCCACATTAATCTCTTGTTGCAAGTCACAGCCTTTTCATTTCTTTTTTTTTATAAAATTCTCTTTTCAAGTGACCCTTTCCACTCTACCTCCACCCCAGACAGCTTGAACAGTCCTTTCTTTGATGCATCATTCATGGTTTTTGTTCCCTAATGCACTCTATCTCTTACACGGCCACACTATCAAATCTTCATCATTGGCTTTTATCTGCGGTTCCAGCTTCTTTCCCCCACCCACCCTTGTAATGTCTTGCTGTTGCCGCTTCTTCCTCCTTTTCTATTTCCATCCATGCAGCAGAGCTTAGTCCCTCGATTCATCCCTGCTCTTTCAACCCTCTCCTTTATTCTCCCTGCCTTCTATCTCCCTCTAATTCCCTTTTCCATCACTTTCACTTTAACTCTCCCATTCCTTCCTCATCTTTGGAGCCGAAAGAACAAACCGTCACCTCCCTTCCTTCATTACAGTCCTTCTATTCTCTCTCGTTTTCTCCATTCCCGTCCATCTGTGGCTCCCCGAGGTGAGTTCCTGAGCGCTAACGCCCCGGTTTCAGGAATGGGGCAATTCTTTACATCACCGTTTGCATCATTCAGGCTGCACATCCCTTTCTAAAACCAGTCCTTACCATTAGCAGAGGACTCTAATGTCCAAATCACATGCTACACATTCATCAAAATGTAAATAGGCTGATCAAATAGGTCATTTTTAAAGTCAAAGCTGTGCTGCGGATCCTATTTTCTTTCTTATTGACTGAATCGCAGAGAATGTTCCTGCGCTGCATTTAAATAAACGCGCAGTCGATGCATTAATTTTCTTCCCGACGCAGCGAGAAGCATGTGTGCCGCGTGGCATGACCGAACAGACTGCAGCGAAAGTCGTACATCAAGCCTGAACCTATTAAACTACAGTTAGAATCTGCAGGTGGAAGACAAATGTGTCACGATCGCGTTATCTACCGTCTCGCACTTGCAAATTTTTCAGCGAACGTCGTTTTTAAGAACGTTGGGAACAGTGGGCAGCTGAGTGACGGGATTGTCGGGAGAGTGTTGATGTGTGGCCTTTATTGTCCAAGTCTACTTGTGCCCAGAAATATATATTTTTTAAAAATGCAATCTCTCCGCAACATCTGCTGTGGGTCTTAGAGGAATGCAACTGGAGACCACACCGAGGTACGGAGCCATGATGGAGCATAAAGACGAGACGTCAGCTTCTGTGTGTGGACACAGGAAAATACTCTATCCTTCCAGCTGCCTGTTCGCACACCTGTAGATCTTAATTCAGGGTTTGTTGTGGCGGTTTAAAGTGATAGCTCAGATCTTTAAGCAATTATTACCTTGCCTTTGAACAATCTCAGATTTGACAAATAGAGATCGTTGAGGAAATGGCTCGTCTGAGCGGAAAAAAAAAAAAAAAACAGTCTTGAAGAAATTTATGTTTTATAGGGAATAACGTGAAGATGACTTCTTCTTCTTTCTGCTGTTCCCTTTTCAGGGGTCTCCACAGCGAGTCCTCCTCCTCCAACTCCCTCCATGTCCTCTCTAGCTGCATCCATATGTGTCCTCTTTGTCTCTAACATCCTTCTGTCCCTCCTCTGGACATGTCCAAACCGTCTCTAACTTTATCTCTGAGTCCTTCAACCTGTGCTGGACCTCTGATGTCCTCATTCCCAATCCTGTCCATCCTCTTCCCTCCCACATCTTCAGCTCTGACACTTCCTGTTCTGTCTCCAAACCAACATGGCCGCTCTCACCACTGTCTTGTAAACCTTTCCTTTGACCTTTGACCTTTGCTGCCACCCTTTTGTCTCAAATCACTCCTGAAACTTTCCTCCATCCACTCCATCCTGCCTGGACTCTCTTCTTCACCTCCCTACCACACTCCTCGTCCTCCTGGACAATGGACCCAAAGTCCTTGAAGTCCTGCACCTCTGTGACCTCTGACCTTGTAGCCTCTCTGCTCCACCCACCTCCCTCTCATTCACACACAGGTACTCTGTCTTCCTCCAGCTGACTTTCATTCCTCGTCTTTCAAGTTCAAACCTGCACCTCTCCAAAGACATGCACATCAAAAGTCCACTGGAGTCGGTGTTGGACCAAAAGAGATCACAGCCTAAAAATGATTAAAAGGTTATTTAAAAGGTGACGTCTGTTTTCAGAGCTTGCTAGTCTGAAGAAAGGCAGTGATTCGAAACGTCACACTAACAAATTATGCCGTAAGAACTCAGTTTTTTTTTTGTTTTTATCATTTTATAAACCTTTATTTCACTAAACATCTTGCACTACTTGGTTAATCTGACAGAAATAGTATGAAAATCCTGTCAGAAGTGCTTCAGGCTGTTCTGAACGTGCAACAGCTAGCTGCTACTGCTGGCATTTGTGCTTGGAGATAACGCTTTGTCCATCTTTATTAATGTCGATGCACAAATGGAGGTGTTCACACAAACAAATACTGAATATTTCCAGTTTGTTGGGTTTATTTAGGAAAAAATAAACTTTTGCTGGATGTCATTAAGCTTTGATTATAAGACAAAAGTCACTGAATCGTTTCAGTAACCCTAAAATATGTCAGAATATTTACTTAAATTCCGAGCTGCAAGAACATTTTCACACACGAATAAAAAAAAGTTTCAATAAATCCTCTTGGTGACTTTAATCTGGACACTTTAATCGACTAAACACATAATTCTATTCAAAGATTTAAATAATGTTTTAATCATTTTAATAACATACTGCAAAGGTTGTAATAAAACCAAACTTTTCACAAACAAAAACATCTTCAGGATAAACTCGATTTTTCTGTTTCTCACCTCTTCGTTGGAAAAATTATTTAAATTTGGACAAGATAGTGTTTCAATAAAAACCAACGAGCCTCATTTGAAAAAATCAGCAGCCCATAGGATCACTTCTGTGCTATTTATAAAGTCTATAAAGAGCAGAAATTTATAGTTCAGTTCCTTCTGTGTCCCTTTATGTTCACTTGGAGGCTTTGCTACATTTTTGGATGCAATCATATACTTTTTTTCAAATGAAGAGGCTTTATAAGTTGTTGATCGCTGCTTTGTTCTGGGTTTTTTTTAATCTTCATGCATCAGTTCAACACTGAATGTTTCTAATTTTGCATCAAACAAGCTGCAGAAAGTTGCAACACAAAGCAGCATTTCAATTAACTCACAGTGGCGAAATGTTTAAAAGTAAAACAGATGAGAAAATTGAATTTAAACAGTAGAAAAACCATCAGGGGGGGCAGATATTACACGGCTCAGAGCTCGGAGGGTGTGAGGGAAGAGGAAACGACAGATATACGAGAGTGCAATGAAAAAAAGCTTTCACCCTGGTCTGACGCTCGGTACTTACAGCTGGAGTTGTCAGGCTGGCGTCAGCTCAAAAGAGCTTTATGACGACGGCTGACAGCGAGTCATAATTTACCACCGTTTCACCGCTCCCAGGTTCGGGATAATGATGGGGATTAAGGAATAGTACACGGAAGGTGCACCGTTTTTAAAGAATCTGGAGGCACGGAATCTTTCCGCGGAAGGTTAGTTTATAAAAGCTCTGATGTGAATTTTACATGCACTTTGCTTTCTGGGAAGTTTTCCACTGATGTTGAGAAACAGTTCATCCAACGCAGGATCAGTTTTTACATTTCTGATAATTATATGCTGTTAGTTTGGGAGCTTGTTGCAGAAAAAAAAAATATCAATACCTTCAGGATTTCGCGGGCATTTTTTGTGATTGTTGCGGCTAAAATGCCTGATTTCGCGGGGCATTTTCCTAAAAGTTGATTTTTTTTTTACTAAAATCAATAAAAAACCATAACTTTTAATATCTAAACCAAAAATCCTTCCTAGTTTTGTAAGATAATTCCCAACAAACACTGACATTCTCAAAAGGTGCTTTATTTGAGAACTTTGACAGCT
>NC_051436.1:3793679-3798625 GCF_001649575.2 Kryptolebias marmoratus | reverse complement strand
ACGCTCCCGGCATTCTGATGTTAACAGGAAGTGACGTCACGTGTCTTCTTCCTGAGTTATTTGGGGTTATTTTGTATTCCACGCTACACAAACCCACAAAGAAGAGACTAGACCGCAGAAACGGTGGCAAATCACTTTAGAAACAATAAATATTCAGTTAAAGTTGCGGGAAAGTTGCAGTGTTTTGGGCAAAGTTGCAAAAAGTTGCGATTTCGCGGGGTTTGCTTGATTTTGCGTTAATAGTTGCGATCGCAACATCGCGAAACCCTGGAGGGTCTGTAAGATGATCTTATTTTGGCAAGCAGTGCTTGGCCTTTATTTAAACTCAGTGACTGGCATTTTAAAGTCCTCCTTAGAGGAATCTCTGTTCTCAGAAAGATTTCTTGTTTGTTGGACAAAGTTAAGGTGTCCCCGCCCTGCCTCCAACCAGCCTCATGTGAGATACTGTGACCTTGGTTTGTAGAACCCCTGGGAAGCATATTTATCTGTGTAAAACCACGATGTTTAACTTGTTCTCTGTTCGGCATCAACTCTGAATCCCCCGGCTGTCGTGACTGACCTTGAAGCCCGGCTCTGACCAGAGGAGATGTAATTGCGTTTCAGCAGTCGTACGGAGAAATCTCACAAGCTGGAGAGGGAAAAAAACTTCAGATCATTTCCTGAAACACATCCACTCCTACGCCGCGGTGAAAGCTATAGGGGGAACGAGCCCGAGGCAAGTAAGAAATCAGCACGAGTCCTTCATATACAACACAAGAATGTCAAATAACATAGAGGAACCCTTCTCCTGGAGAACGCCAGGCTTCGGATAAAAAAAAAAAACCTTGTTCTCAAGATATACACATGCTGACAATTCTTCTCCCACGTCTAAAACAATAAATGCTGCTTCCATTACGTACACATCAGAAGACGGATAAATGGATAGAGAAATAACCCCGTCAGCGCGAACACCCGAAGCACAAATGAGAAGAGGAGAAAAAAAAAAAAATGTGTTGAATCTTTTCCCCGAAGCCTTAGCAACAGTGGGCCACCACACGAGTAGAAAGGAATCCATTCATCACACCCCTGGGCATCCTCGGCTCTTCTTAGCCCTGCAGGCATCCTGTACCTTTGAATCTTCACCGTCTTCCACTCTTTTATATTTGCGGGGGGGGGCCCACGAGGGATGGTGCCAACTCCTGTATTTTTTTATTACCATTGTTAGACCTGTCCTTTCAGAGAGGAGGACCGGCTTCACCCCGTCAAGGTTACAAGGAGCAAAAAAAATGGCTAAATGGTTTTATAATGGCAAGAAAAAGGGACGAACATCTGTATTTCTTATGTCTGACATGGGTGGCCTCTTCCAAAAGGACCAGCAAAGTAAAATTTCTGTTTCTGACAATAAAAATACAATGTAAAATACAACAAACAATAAGAAATAAGGCACGATCTACAATACGGTTTATAATGCAGCATACGATTCAATGTAGATAATGGTTAGAAACAGACTAATTAATCAGCCAACCAACTTTAATCAGCCAACAATACACAGATTAAAATTAAAATAAATAAAAAAATCAGCAATCAGTCATGTCTGTGCGTAATTAATCAATTACCAAGCAGAAAAACAAAGAAACTATTGCCCCCTCTTTATTTTCTTTATCCAAGAATTTTCTATTATACTTTATTTTTAAGACTACAATGTCCTCTAAGGGTTGTTTAAATATGTTTATTTAAGCAATTATTGTTTTATTTTGTTACATAAAAAGTATGGTGTTGCATACTGGCCATCGACTGCCCTGAAGCCCAACAATTGGCAATTTTCAGTAAAGAAAACGTTTCTTTCCACCTCTAAATACAATATATGATTGCATATACAATACAGTATGCATTATAATACACAGTATTGTTTAAGATGCTATGCTTGTAGCCAACCAGCAGCGTTGCCAGATCTGGCAACAAAAACAAGCCTAAAAGAAGCAATTCATCCCCCACTGCCCCTTCAAGCTCCCGGTGAACGACAGAGAGGCGACTTAATTTATGCATCAGTTCGTTTGTTTAGCATTTCTTGCTAAATTATTAAAGGGAACGCTTATTTTCCGTTTTATTTTTAACTTCATATACACCGAAGACATCTGGTTGGCCTCATAAAAACTTCAAGGTGCAAAAGAATTACTGTATATAAGGGAATGCAGAACATCTTGATGTTGAACAGTAACTTCAATGAATACTGTAATTTCCGAACTATAAGCCGCTACTTTTTGCACAAGCTTTGAACCCTGCGGCTTATAGTCCGGTGCAGCTTTTCTATGGATTTTTCATGATTTTTGTGATATCGTAAGAGGATTTGTTCCGCTGTTGTATGGCACTACTTTGCCTGGCGGAAGGACATGTGATCAGACACACAGTCATGGGGGAAAAGAAAGGTACGTTGGCAAAGTAGTGCCGTACAAATTAGCGCTTTGGTGGTTTTAGTGCGCAGGAAGAAGACAAAGATGGCGATGAACGACTGACTTTTCTTCTTGTTAAAGCCGTGTTTCTGCACCTTAGCCCTAAAGGTAGGCCGATTGTATTTTTCTGGCGTGCTGCAGGTTATTGTTATACAGTACATTTATTACTCTTTTAAACAGCACAGTACATGTTTTGTACTTTTAATTACCGGTACTCGTACATATACGTAAAAAGTTATGCAAATATGTACCGGTAACTTGTTTTTCAAAGTGTCAATAAAAGAAATGTGTTCCCAAACAGCCATCTCTTTCCTGACAATCCCCTTTGCGGCTAATGTATGACCAAACAGGATTTTCCCCTAATTTTAGCTTGTGCGGCTAATATTCAGGTGCACCTTGTAGACCGGAAAATTTAATTTCACCCAACAGTCCCATGAATTAGTTCAGTTTGGCAGTATTATCTGTGTTTACAGAGGGGAAAGGAGGGAAAAAGGGAGCACGACTTTTGTTTTTTGTGTTTTTCCCCCTGCATGACCAAAAAAATGAACTAATCCAACCAATCCAAGGCAACAAGTACGACCAATCGGAGGCAGAGTTGGTGGGTCATCAAGCCTCTGCTATCTGGTTTCTGTAATGCTGCAACTGGAAAAACTAAACCCACAACTATCAATATTTTCAACTAAATTGACAGAAACCCAAGCTCAAATTTGCTTCATTTACGAGTCTGTACCTCAGTTTGTTACCATCCAGAAGGAAATACTTGAAATGTTTTGTGTGCAGAAAAAAAAAGAAAGAAATTGTCCTTGTTGTTTGAGTACTTCTGAAGAAGACTGTACAGTATGTGAAAGCTTTTTGTTCCTCACTCATTACTCATCTTCTATAATAGCCTTACCCTTTTCACCAGCGACTCCAGAGCTCCTCTGAAATGAGTGCGTGGGGGCCTCAAAACAGACACGAGGTCCCATCCCACACGGACAACAGCTACACGTGCGCAGTAAAGGTGTGATAAAGCACCTGACCGGCTTCCCTCCCAATCAACCCCTGATAAACGTGTTGATGGAGCACCTCGTGAAGCTGTTAGCACCACAACCATGGAGCAAACCCAGCTCAGGGAAACTATTTCCTTCACACCTGCTGAGAACGTCCAATCCTGGTCCTGGAGGGCCACCATCCTGCAGGTTTTACTTGTTTCCCTGTTCCAACACACCTGATTTGAATCAGTGGGTGATTATCAGGCTTCTGCAGAACATGAAGAGGTGATTTAACCATGAATCAGGTGTGTTGGAGCAGAGAAACAAGTAAAACATGCAGGATGGTGGCCCTGAGGACCAGGATTGGGTACCACTGGTGTAGAGCTATCGTCTATGGCAGGAGTAGGCAATCCTGGTCCTCGAGGGCCACCATCCTGCAGGTTTTCCTTGTTCCTCTGCTCCAACACACCTGATTTGAATCAATGGGTGATTCACAGGCTTTTGAAGAACATGAAAAAGTGATTTAACCACTGAATCAGGTGTGTTGGAGCAGAGAAACAAGGAAAACATGCAGGATGGTGGCCCTGAGGACCAGGATTGGAGACCCCTGTCCTAGAGAGAGCTGATGATTTAAAAGAAATACGTTGCTACGTGGGGTTAACGCAGTCAGTTTGTGATTCATAGAATAAGGACTGAAAGATGCACAGGGGAAGTTACCGCCAACAGAAAAAGGAAAACGCACGTGGCGTTATCGCAGGTACCTCAGACCAGTGGGTTACAGAGTGTCACAAAGACCCCTCGACTAAATGACATCTGATTGTATGAGCCTCTTGAAAGCACGGAAAAGAACTAAAATTGGGACGAGCTGCTGTGCAATCAGCTGTACAAACAGATTCAGGAGGGGAAAAAAAATACAGAAAGGAGAAAGAAATCAAATGAATCACTGCGACTCAAAGAAATCTGACATCTATGACCATGAAAATGGATTTGTATAGTTCTTATTTTCCAACCTTTTTTGTGAACAACAAACTATATACACTATTAGGTAAATCCACATATAGTCTTTGCAATCAGAATGTTTTGCTAACATCTGATGGTGCGTCTTTTTGGTGTTTTTTTGGTTTGCTCCTCAACCAAACAGCGTTACGAATCTTGTCATTTGTTGTCAAATGTGATCAGGGCCGTAGCCAGACTTTAAAAAATCCTGAGGTCAACCACTCATTGTCCCCCTGCACATCAGTTACAATGAAGACAAAGACTTGAATGTGTATATGACATGTATTTGTGTGTTTGTAAATCCATGGGGATCAGCCTCATCTGAAGCAACAGAGGACTCAGGGCACAACCATGATGACTCACTGAAATGACATGAATTAGTTTATCTGAATGTTGATTCAAAACACAAGATTTTAGCAGAGATTTCACCTTTTTATCAAATACCAGTGAGGTGTTGTAGTTTTGGAGCTGGACCAGTTCTAGTGTGGTCCGGAGGCAAAAAAAGTGCTGAAGTGGCCCTTTATTGAGGTTTCAGGAATCAGATGAAGGT
>NC_051436.1:3770808-3793403 GCF_001649575.2 Kryptolebias marmoratus | reverse complement strand
CTTCTTCTTCTTCTGCTCTTTATTTTAGCAGTAAGGTAGCAAAGCTGCGCTCTTCTTCGTAGACATTGAGTTTGGCTGCAGCTGCACACAGTTGCAGCGCCTCCTACAGGAAACTGGTGGAGCTACGCAGAGAACCACGCCGTTCAAAAGCATTGTTTGGATTCATGTTTTTATAATCTACACAGCAGAGAAACACTGAGGTCCGGACCTCGGTGTCCTACGGCCCTGATCATGATCCACGTGTCCCGACCACAGGTGAGGGTCTGAACGTAGACAAACCTTTCGGCTCGGCTCTTTCTCCTTAACGACAGACTGGAGCAAGTCCCTCTCGACTGCAGACGAGGCCCCAATTTGTCGACCCATTTCCTGCTCCGTTCTACCGTCTCCCGTGAACAAGACTTGAACTTGAACTCCTCTGCTTGGGGCAGTGACTCACTCCCAACCCTGAAGGAAAATTCCACCTTTTTTCCGGTCGAGTGCTCTCAGTATATGTTGGGGATGACTTTCAGCTTCTACCACATAAAGCTTTAGCTCAGTATCTGTAAAACAGACAGACTTGTAGCCATTTTTGTGCTTGTTAAAGAACTAACTAACTCTAGAAGTTAACAAACAGTACAAAGACTTCACCCTTTCAGAAAGCTACCCAAAGCCGTGTCATCGCTTAAACTTGTTTTTCTAAATTTTGGGTCGATTCGGCACCCCGTAGATTTACAACATGGTCGTGATGGCAGGCGAGCACAAGAAAAAAGGCGAGTACAGATCAGGGAGACGGGTTCAGGTCCACGTACAACCCCTCGATTCATTACACTCACATAGGTCAACCGTTTCATGGCACCCTTCTTGTGTCCAAGGATGTTTCCCCCTTCCTCCCGTCTCTTTCCTTTCCCTCTTTCGCTCTCAGCCTGACCTGTTTTTCAGAGCAGGGTGCCAGGCGCCTACGAGATTTGCCCAATTAGAAGGAGCTCAGAGATCATTATGGAGAAAGGCCTCTTTTTACACTCCTTCCTCTTCGTCTCTTGACTCTTTTTTTCCTGTTTACGTCTCTTTTATCCCTTAGAAAGTTCCTGCCTTTTGTCAGTCCTCGGCTCCGTTTCTTTTTGTTTGGCTTTTTCTTCCGTTTCGCCTCTTCGCTTTTACCAAAACATTCTTTCGCTCACGTCTTTTTCCCCAAACCTCCTGACAGCCGTTCTTTCAGCGCGGCTCGCCAAAATCCCCTTGCAGTTAAATCCTTTTCACCTTTAGGCAGACATTGTTCTTACTAAAAAAAACAAAACAATTACTTTCATTTGTTTGAAAACCTCGTCCCTGCTTACCTTTCAGACGTTGATGGCAAACACCTTGGATTCAACCGTGACTATAATCTGATGTTTACTCTTAAAGTAATAGCGTGAGTCTTTCTTTCCAATTTTCTTTTCAAAATGCTTGATATGCTGCGTATTATCTGAATTTTAAAAACAGAGGCAAACACTGTTAGTTGTAAACATCACGTTTTCTCGTTTGAAATGAGAAAAAAACTTATTATTTTAACTTTGTGATGTAGAGAGATGGCAATTCTTTTTATGGAGGTCGTGCATTTATGTCATTTTTCTACGGGTTGCCATCCAAGACGAAAACACTAGAAGTGTAACAAGTGACTTTTATCATGAATTAAAGGCTGTCGCTTTTGTTCACGGACATTAAAAAGTGTCCAGAATTCAGGTTTCTTGATATTTATACGGACACGTTTCATACCAAAAAGAAAATTAATGAAAACGTTAAAAAGTCTGGTTGGAACCAGGGCCGTAGCTCCCACTGAGGACACCGAGGTCCGGACCTCAGTGTTTTTCTGCTGTGTATATTATAAAAACATGAATCCAAACAAGGCTTTTGAACGGCGTGGTTCTCTGCGTAGCTCCACCAGTTTCCTGTAGGAGGCGCTGCAACTGTTTACACACAAATACATGTCATAGACACATTCAAGTCACTTGTTTTCAATAAATGCTTCTATTTTAATTCAGTTTTGGTCTTCATTGTAACTGATGTGCAGGGGGATAATGACTGGTTGACCTCAGTAGTTTTTAAAGTCTGGCTACGGCCCTGATTGTGACCGAAAGAACGAGATCCTGGACTGAAATGAGATTCCTCTGCTGGGTGGCCAGGTTCTGTCTTAGATATAAGGCGAGGAAGTCGATCAGCTGGGGGGAGCTTGGTTTGGAGCTGCTTCTCCTTCGTTGAGGTGGTTCTGGTTGGTTTGGATGCTTCTTGGTTGATTTTCAAGCAGGACCCACAAGGACAGGGATCTCCAACCCTGGTCCTCTAGAGCCACCATCCTGCAGGTTTTCCTTGTTTCTCTGCTCCAACACACCTGATTCAGAGGTTAAATCACCTCTTCATGTTCTGCAGAAGCCTGTTAATCACCCATTGATTCAAATCAGGTGTGTTGGAGCAGAGAAACAAGGAAAACCTGCAGGATGGTGGCCCTGAGGACCAGGACTGGCCACCCCTGCACTAGGAGGAGAACTTACTGGGGTTAATTCAGTGATGAGAAGAGAAAAATGGAAAATCCTGATCAACTATGAGGACAAACATTGATGAATGTGGGTTTGAACTAAGCAGGTAGAACTGAGGATTTATTTTTTTAGGATTTAACTTAAAATATAATAAAGTAAATTGACAGCTGCCATCTTTGTGTTTGAGATGATCACAAATCAGCAGGTGAGCCATTGATATCAGCTCCTCATCTTAGGGTTTGTCGAGTCTTCCAATTTAAGAATTAAAAAACAAAACGACTGCCTTCGTCTTTCAGACACTTTTAGAAATTTACACTTGTAAATTTAGTTACCGAAAACAGCCTCGACAGAAAGGAAAGCCGAGTCGAGCAACAGCACTGACAAAGCACACCCTTAAAGCACATCCGCAACTGAGAAAAGCCTTTGAAACGAAGGGAACAAAGAAAATTCTGCTGACTTGCAGCCTCTCGAATGAACCGCTTCTTCTTCCATTTCCCCCACTTACTGTATGTTCAAGTTCCTGAAGTTTTAAACCCTAATGAAAAGGAATCGTTTCATGTTGGCACCACGGGGGAGCTGTCGTTGCTTTCTTCCCGGTTCTCCGCAGTAACAACCCAACTTACTCTGCCGTCAAGCTACTATCAGAAATCTCTGCAAAGCAATCCCACCACTCAGTGGCCACAAGCAACTAACTAATGATCGAGGTTAACCTCCCTTACCCTGGCTAAATGAAGCAGTGAGACCCTTTTCTTTCAAACCTACAATCTGTTCCACTCTTCTCCCGCTCTCTGAAAGTTCATTGATTATCTACTAGATTTGTTTTCTTTCAACTTTGGGAACTTACCAAACAAAAACCTGCAAAAATCTGAATTTCACATCTATTCTAGCTTTTTAATCCGTGTATGGTTCGTTCTTTGGTTTTTTTCGTTTCAAAATAAAATTGCGAAAACAAAACAAGCATGTGTTTTTTTTTTTTTCGTTTTTAAAACGAAATTAGAAAAACGGCAATTGCAAAAAATAAAAAAGGGGTACGTTTAGTTTTTTTTTTAACTGCAGTGGTTAAACCAAAGACGAGCTTTTATTTTGTTGTTAATTTCACAGGACCTTATGGCGGAACCGGAAATGAAGACCTGAACTTCCGGCAGTTACCAGTAGGTGGCGGTAAGATCATCAGCTCTCAATGAAATGCGTCGATTCCCTCTAAATAAGACAAACGGATCCATTTTTAAACTGGTAGATTCTGAAGTGCTAACTGAAAAAGTTCTTCTTGTGGATTTTAATGGCGGTTGGCAAGAAACTGAAAGCGTACATTACCGCCACCTACTGGTGACTGGAAAAAGTTACGTGCCGGGAGTTCAGGCCTTCATTTTGCAAATTTCATATTCACAAGTGTAAATTTTCATCATCTTCACCTGTTTTTACAGTTTTGGTTAAGGAAATCGAACTCTATTTAGCCACTATTTCCAAGAGTATGAACAAAAAAACTGTAAATACATATGAATGTTGTTGATCTCTAAATATTTTTAATCTGACATGCCTGTAATATCTGCTCTCTATTCTTTTTATTTTTTTCATACCAATGTATTGAATGTTGAAGCTACACCCCTGGCATAATTTATATTATACTATGTTTTGTTTCTTTGTTTTTCTCTGTATCTGTAAACAAAGATGTTCATTAATGAAAAAAAAAAATTAAAAAAAGACTTCATTTCCGGTTCCGCCATAAGGTCCCGTTGAATTAACAACAAAATAAAAGCTCGTCTTTGGTTTAACCATTGCAGTTTTAAAAAAAACAAAACGTACCCCTTTTTTTTTTTATTTTTGCAATTGCCGTTTTTCAAATTTTTGTTTTAAAATCGAAAAAACAAAGAAACACATGCTTGTTTTGTTTTTGCAATTTTATTTTGAAACAAAAAAAAAAAAAACAAAGAACAAACCATACACGGATTCTCTTTAAATTCTTGGTAAACCTCAGTCTAAATGAGTGATTGGATATAATCAATCAATCGATCTTTATTCCAGACACAATAATGGTCCATAGTAAAAGAACAATAAAATAAAAGACAATAAAAGGTATTGTTCACTGAGTCACGAATAAGTGGTGACGCCAGTGACTCCATAGTGGTCAACAGCACAGGAGCACCACAGGGGACTGTACTCTCGCCATTCCTTTTCACTCTGTACACTTCAGACTCCTGTCATCTGCAGAAATATTCAGATGACTCTGCAGTTGTCGGGTGTATCAGAGATGGACAAGAAGCTGAGTACAGAGATCCGGTGGACCGCTTTGTGGCACGGTGTGGAAACAATCATCTCATCTTGAATGTGAACAAAACAAAGGAGATGATTGTAGATTTCAGGAGAAACAGGGTCAGATCAAACCCTATTACCATCATGGGAGAAGAAGTGGAGGTGGTTGAGGAATATAAATACCTTGGTGTTCATCTAGACAACAGACTGGACTGGAGATTCAACAGTGAAGCCATCAAGAAGGGACAGAGCAGACTGTGCTTCTGGAGGAAGCTTAGATCCGTCAAGGTTTCCAGGAAGATGTTGCAGATCTTCTATAAGTCTGTTGTTGAGAGTGTCATCTCCTCTGCCATCAGCATCAGAGCCAGGGACCTAAAAAGGCTCAACAACCTGATAAAGAAGGCTGGTTCTGTTCTGGGGATGACTGTGGAACCTCTGGAGATGATGATGCAAAGAAGGATTATGCATAAAATCAAGGAAATCATGGACAACCCTGACCATCCTCTTCATGAGACTGTCATCGGAAAACAGAGTCTCTTTTGTCAAAGGCTTCTTCAGATTAGCTGTAAAACAGACCGCTGCCCACAGCCATCACCATCTAAAATAACTCCTTGATTTAAATGAGCTACGTCAACATTTAATTTCCCTTTGGGATTAATAAAGTATTTTTGAATTTGAATTTGAATTTGACTTGAATTTGAATTGAATAATCCCAAGGTAAATCTTGTTGTACTCAGTGCAGGGTTTACTAAAATTGCAATAATGCCATTGCATGATACAGATAGTCTACACATACATCTGTACATAATGTTTCCAAGCACAGAAGGACATGTAGGTACAGCAACATTTACAAACATATGACCGGCACTACTCCATCGAGGTAGTTTGAGTAGTACCCTCATAGCATCATTTATGCCACATAAAGTTTCTGCATACTGCTTTTTTTGTACTGTCGCCACAAATGAGCAGTGTACATTGGAGTACAAAAGGCCTTAAAAAGAGCTATTTTTGCATAAAAAGAGAACACATACTAAATTTTCTATTCGGCATGTTAGCCTGTGCGTACATCATACGATTATCCGACAAGTCATCAGTTATATAATGCCCCAAGTATTTGACCTCAGAACATATGTTGAGAACAGCACCAGACAAGGAGATAAGGTGATAAACCAATCCAGCACTGTTACGCCTCTGAGCCACCAAGAGAGGTAGTCACAGAGCTGAATAGAGGAAGATGAGGTAGGCGCCACCAGGCCAGAACTGGTTCTGCAAGACATGGCTGAGGCGCAAGATTCTTGTTTAACCTGCAAGGGTCCATGATTATTCCTCATTTCCAGTTATTTTTGAACATAAAAAGGGCACATAAGTTATTTCCACATCCATAAACTCAATAAACTTTCAGTCAGAATACTGACGTTTCTGTTTACCAGCGCTGTGAGCTGCTAACAGTGATACAGTCCGGTAAAATCTGCTCACAGGCGGGCGTTTTCCCCAGGAATGATTCATGGATTATAATTCAACATTTTTTTCCCCACCACCGTTTGTCAGGAAAGGAATTGCTTCAGCCTTGAGAGACAACGTGAAGCGCCTCGAGTGAATGATTCACCCAACATGAATTGTTTTTTTCCTGTGGAGGCTGGAGTTCGCACACGATGCACTCTTAAATTTCACACCAAAACCAAATGACAACGTGCCTTTCGCTTTCGCATGCGAGTTCCCTGATCCTGGCGGCAACGCTGATGATCATCGCCTGCTCTGCGTCATCATAACGCTGCCATTCTTCTGCTCGTTCATCACTGTCGAGACTTTGCTTTTCCTTCATAAAGCGCTGCAAACGCGCACAAACACGACCAGAGTCGAGCCTGTCTTGGTCTTTATTTTTGTTTTTTTCATTAGCAGCTGCCATCAGGACAGCTGGAGCCTGGCAGCTTAAACAAGCATAAACTGCAGCTCGACAACACGCAGGCGGTCTTCATATAAATGCTGCGTTTATTAAGAAAAAGGAAGACGAACTCCTGAGGTAAGACCAAATATCTGACACTTCCTGATGTTTTAAAGAAAACGCCTAAAGAGATGCAGTCCAACGGAGCAACCCTGTATAGGACTTTCTTTTAGAGATCATAGAAAACATTAAGGCTTCCTAATTTACTACAGCTTGCTAATGAGTCTTCAATAATATACCACTAAAATAATACACGTGCTAAATTTTAATTAAAGCCAAGATAAGCAAAGCTAAAAAAAAAATCAACGAAGCTAAGCTAAACTAAGGATAAAATGTACAGCATTTGGGACACTATGAGCCTTGAAGTAACACCACATATTAAGAATTGAAGGTTATAAGATAAAAGAAGCCGTCACAACTCAGAGAAATATATTCTAAAATGGTTAAAATCGAGTTTTAAAGCAGTTTGTTTAAAGTAAATTAAAAATTCACACATATATGGATACATAGAAGTATGATTATTCAGATTATAAAGGAGGAAAGTGGTATTACATGTGAATTAAATTAGGTTGTGCACATTTAATTCATTTATGACCAACATGCTGGTGATTTGTGCTGTTTTCAGATTATATTGGATTATATTGGTTCGTCTCTTTCTCTCTTAAAGGAGATCCGAGACGACCCGAGAACCGTCAACGGTAACATTCCTCATTCCTTAACGGGAAGGCAATTAAACTTCTCCTTCCGTGGCACTCCAGAAAGTTTCCAGTCCTCCTTAAGCCCTTCATATTACCACGACACGAGAATCAAGTCGATTCAAACGAGAATAAGACTAAAAAGATTAGCTCCGCGGACTGAAGAGGGGGGTTATGTAATACCCACTGAAACAAGCTTCCTCATATGGGTACTGTGGGTTTTTTTCTCTTATAAAGAGAAAATGCTGTTAAGGGAGGTTGTTTGAATGTTTGGAAACTGAGTGATGGCTAACTTGTATAATTGAATTGCGAGATAATGAGCTTTTTTTAAATCTCCTGTATCGTCACAAATATAACTAACAAGGTGAACAGATCTGTGCTTCTAGCAGAAAAACTTCCCCCACACTTGGCTACTAAATAGTAGATTTATTTGGATATCTTTCATTTAATAGTTTAGCAATCTCCAAGGATGAATCCCCTTCATGTAGGTAGGTAGGTAGGTACATTTATTTATATAGCACTTTTCAGCACAAGGCGACTCAAAGTGCTTTACAACACAAGAACAAAATTACAGACAAAGTTACAGAGCATGAAACACAATGAAACACAGAAGCTAAACAAGATAAACTAAACTAAGTGTACAGTTTGGATAAGTAATCTAAAACATGAGAATGCTAAGCTAATGATACCGAGCTTTCTAAATGGTACCAGACCCTCTATACGGCCGACATAACAATTACTAACTAAGGTCTAAACATAACTAAACTAAGGTACTAACATTACCAAGGCCCGCTAAACAGCCAACATGAGAGATGCTAAGATAAACTAAATATGACTAAACTAAACTAAACTAAACTTTTTTAGTGTTCCCATAACCCAGTGGTGTCCAATCCTGGTCCTGGAGGACCTCCATCCTGCAGGTTTTAGATGTTTCTCTGCTCCTCAGCAGGTCTTTGAGTTCTGCAGAAGCCTGATGATCACTCAGTCATTTAAATCAGATGTTAATGCAGAGAAACACCTAAAACCTGCAGGACGGCGGCCCTCCAGGACCAGGACTGGACACCCTTCCCATAACCCTTACGACTTTTCCACGGCACTTCATTTCAAGCCACAAGGTTAAAATGCTCCAATACAAAATGAGACACCCTTTCAAGATCCAGCCAATCTAGTTTGTGACATATTGTTAAGGAACATAAGAGAATAATACAAAACATAATGCACTAAAATGCATGAAACTAAACATTGCTTGTAACAAGAAACCTTAAGATTGCAGTTGTTAATTTCTTTGCCAGTGAGGGTCATATCCCTTCATTTGAAGTGTGCTTCTGACAAATTTTGTGTTAGTTGGCCCAAATAGTCTGACAAAATCATAGTGTTAGGAGGAAAAGGTAAAACAGGATTCAGCTTTATGGATTACTTGCAAAAATGGCAATTCTTCTAAGTAGTAGCTTGCATTGCTTCGTAAACCCAGCCCCTACAAGTCTTAGGAAATTCGGTTTCTGCATGAGGGGTCTAATGTAGTAAATTTTGTCATTTGTACCGGTCCATTTGTAGCAGATGACTGAGCACACAAATGGACCTGGAACAACCATTCAGGGGAAAAAGAAACATGCAGACAACATCGGCACACTGCATCATCCACATCTCTGTGGCGCTTCGGCAGAAGAGAAGAAGAACTGCGGACAGACTGAAGTGCCCGGCGCACAAAATAAACCCGTCAAGGATGAACCGGCGTGCGTGTCGGTAAGTTCCCTGCTAGTTTGAGAAAAGGAGAAGGAAGTTGGTTTCGGTGCTATATATAAAAACACATCCTGTCCAGATTTCCTCCAGGCAGTGCTCAAAAACAGCAGCAGCAGTAACCGCCGTGTGATGGACAGGAAACGCCGCGGCCACAGCCACAAACCCAACCGGCACATTCTGCAGTCGCTTATGTCAACAGATGGGCATCAAATGGATAACGGCCAGGCCAGAGCGAACGCGCAGTCACCGGCTATGTCACCGCAGAGGCTCATTATGTTTGAGTGACTGAGACCAATGTTCAGAGGGTGTGTGTGTGTGTGTGTGTGTGTGTTTTATAACCAACTGCATCAGTGAGAACACTCTAGCCTGTTGGCCAACACGGCTGCCGCTGCTATCTTCGCCTGCATTGCCATTCAACCGGTCCCTCTCTGGCTAGTTGTTAGGGCTTCAGCTGACAGCTCGCGCTAATATATGTGGCGGCGTGGCGGCACATACTAATGTGAGAGCAACAACGGGGAAGAGGCGGCGTATAGCGGATGTTCGGAGCACAAAACAGAGATTGTGCTACGGTGATATCGTGGCGGACTGGATCTGTTACACTGTTTGCCTCTCGGCTGGCTTCCCCCTGGTGTTTTTATTTTTCTTCCTGCGGACATTTGACTTTCAAATCGAACTCCTCCTTTCTCCGCGTCTGCCTGGGGCCGTAGAGGCAGGCATGTGCCCACCTGCTAATTCACCTGGATGCTGTTTTTCGATGCCGAAGGTTTACCGTCGAGTCCTCGAAGGGTCGAGGCAACTCCTGACCTTGAGATGTTGTCAATAACAAAACTCCCTCAAAGGCAGTTTTCACGTAAAAGACAAGAACTGCAGAGCCATCTTAAGGGCAGATGCTAATCACACAGGTAGGATTCCTTTAGATCAGGGGTGTCAAACTCCATTCCTCGAGGGCCGCTTTCCTGCATGTTTTAGATGTGTTCCTGCTTTAAAACATCTGGTTTAAATGGATGACTTGTTGCCGTGCTCCTGGAGAACTTGATGATTTGATGAGGAGGTGATTAAACCGTTTGAATCAGGTGCGTTGGAGCAGAAGAACCTAAACCCTCCAGGACAGCGGCCCTCGAGGCCTGGAGTTTGACACCTGTGCTTTAGATTCACCAGAGAAACGGAGGGAAGTTGCCCAGCTCACCAAAAAAGGAGGAGCTGCGAAGCTCAGAGCAACATGGATTCCGCCTGTTACGTCAATCTGATTGGCAAGAAAGCGGGATGTGTTTAATCCGGGCCTGTTGCTGTTTCAGTCAAATCTGTGTTACGCTCTCTATTCTGGACCCTGAAAAAACAAAATCCCACATTTATTAAGATCTCCTCAGCAAACAATAACGGTTTTAACTTTAGGAAGTATTTTATATATAAGCTTGTATTTAAATATTCATTGATCTTGGCCGGTTGTCAGCCGGGTTCAAGACTCTGGAGACTCTGAAAGATAACGTCCTTTTATCGCTCGGCTGTGTGTGCATGTTGTGTTAGTAAAATATCTGATGAACCACCAGGCTGGATGGATTTCATTGAAACGCTCAGAAAGGCTTGGATTTCTGCGTGGCACCTTTCCAAGTTTCTTCAGGGATTTTCCGGTCTCAGTATTTTGTTGTTTTGTTCTTTAAAGTTCCCCTGCAGAACCGTGAAGACCGGAGTTCATTTACGATAAACTCATCTGCCAACCAAAAGGCCGACTGTCACGTCTGCAGGACATTGTGTTTGTAAAAAGCAAAAAGCAAAAAAAAAAACAACAGCATTTATGCTTTTAAATAATCACCGCGCGCTCACAAACGGTTCCCCTCATGTCGGAAAAACCGCGACTCGGAAGGGCATCAATAAAACATCCTGTCCTTCCGTAAGTTTGGCGTTCCTCGTAACCTGTTAACTGCGAGTTTATGAGAATAAAACCAACCGGGGAAGGAGGTAGTTGTTTAAAAAAAAGAAAAAAAACAATCCTATTAAATGTTTCTTTATTTTTTCAATCACAGTCAAAGAAATTACCCAAAAACAATCTCAAACCACTATGAAAATACAACTAAATGTGTTTTTTGTTTGTTTTTTATAAATCTTTACCAATAAAAATCTGTTTTCTTTCTGAAAATAATAAGCATTTGTTTTTATTTCTATTGCAATCAAAAGTCTAGATTTTATAAGGGTATTGAGTTATATTATAACATGATATTTTTTGTTTCTACGACATGTTTTCCACATTATAAAACATTTAATTACAATATTATATTATACGAGAAACCTATACCATGAGGTTTTTATGTTCAAACATTGTTTTAACAAGATAAAATTATTCTGTGGCTGGATTTAAACCTAATGAATGAAACAGATGAAGAGTTAATCAGAATCAGAAACACTTTATTCTGATTAAAAGCATTAAAAAGAGCCATGTGCATCAAGACGAAATGCAAAAATCTAGTTTTTATGATGGTCACAACAACACATGACAGATCGCTGTCGATCATAAAACCCTGCAGAATAAAACTGGATCATCAGGCTGCAGCTCTTTTTTAAAGAAGTATAGAAAAACAGATTTTATTGTAGATCATGAGTTCAGGAGCCACATCTTGCACCAATAAGTCGGTTATATCCAGGTCCAACGTTACTCCTGCACTGGTTTCTTTTTTTTTAATGACCCGTCCGTCCATTTCATGTCCTCCACCGGGGAGCTGGAGTCTCCAGCGGTCATCGTGCATCACTTTTAATGACGCAGAAATTAGGTTTAAAGCAATCACAAGGTCACGTATCAAACTTGGGGGGGCGAAGCTTCCAGACAGAATATTTGGGAAACATTTCGAGGCTTATTCTTTCATTTTCTGCAGAATCCAAACCCCCAACGATCAGCCTCCAAGAGAATAATTCAAACTTTCGGTAAACTTGAGATATTTGTTAACCTATAAGGATAACAAATATTTATAGGCACGTTTCTTTTTGCTTTTTCTGAACCATTTATGTTCATTCTGGTTCTGGAATCACTAAACAGAAACTTTAAGCTGCTTACATCCAGCTCGTTTACCTAAAGTTTCATCAGAAAAAAGCTGGTTTCCATGAACTTATTTGTGATTTTAAATTTAAAGAACCATGAGGGCCAGATGGACATTTCTAGCCCTCGATCCATATGTCGCCCACCTAAACCCTTCTCATGTTTTGAGACCTTTCTGTGCTTCGTTCTTTATGTACTGTATTCCAGTGGTGGACAGTAACAGAGTACATTTACTTTATTACTGTACTTAAGTACATTTTTTGAGAATCTTTACTTTACTTGAGTAATTTTTTGAGGGGGAACTTATAACTTTCACTCCACTATATTTCAAAATCAAATATTGTACTTTTGACTCCACTAGTCGTTACTTCGTGGTAACAGATTCAACCATAAACCTCTGTTCCATAGTGAAATAATCTCTGGTTTGGTGTTTTTAGACAATAAATCCTTATTTTTTGTGGCATTTTTCTGCTGAAGTTCTTTCCAGGTGGTGCCGAAGTTGCAGCAGAGTGTTTCTACGCGTCGATACACCAGGTGGTTTCTGAAAGTTACACGGTTCTGCAAAATTACTGATATTCGAAAATTTAATTTGTATTTTTGAATACTTAAGTACTTTTAAATGCACGTACTTTTGAATACTTAAGTATTTTCAAAAGTGAGTACTTCAGTACTTTAACTTGAGTACATTTTTGACCGAGCAACTTTTACTTGTAGTCGAGTAAGATTTGACCACGAGTATCAATACTTTTACTCAAGTACTATAGTTGAGTACTTCGTCCACCACTGCTGGATTAGCAAAGCAGCATTTGTAGACAGGTCATAAAAGAGTGAAAGAATCCACATAAAATAAGCGACCTAAACAAATATCAGAGAGAAAACACGACCAGCCGACCAACGTTTTGAGCTTCCCATCTCCTATTAGAGGATAAATTGGGTCCAAACTCTCTCAGTGCTCCCAGTTACCGACCGCTTCCATAATCGGTGCATTCTTTACGCCTCCTCCCCTTTTCCTAGAAACAGATTGATAAAAAAGATCCACGGTTTACGCAGGTAATGCTCAACTTTCCAGGGGTTTTATGCAAATTGTTCACCCTGATGCTGCGGAGCGTTTATTTCAGGAAGCACGCTCCTTTTCACAAAACGGCAAGAAATGTTTCTGAAATTATTCCGTCCGATCGTTCAAATATCTCAGTAAGAAGACTCGTAATTGTAAAATGGCTTTGCAATAAGAAAAAACGAAAAATACTGCCTTTTTTCATAGAAAAAACTAGTCCAACGGAGACATATTTCTGTTAATTAAATGTTCATTTTGTTGGTATTTCTTGAATTCAGTGCTCTAAGTCACGGTTCTTTCAAATCAGCAAACAGGTTGCCACAAATATACATTCATTATCCGCACATTTTATCAGTAATGCCTTCAACTTAGCTGAAAAGTGGTAATTTGGAGATAAAATTCTGCCTCCAAAGCTGACAAAAATGCTTCCTCACCCAATTTTTCACACAGAAAATAAGAAATAAACAACAGCATCTCCCCGAAGAGCCGAACTCAGCTTCACTAATTCATTTAAACAAGCATTTAATTCCACCAACATCCATCAGCTCCTGTCAGTTGTCATAATCCTGAAGTTTTTCCAAACAGATGACATCTCTCACCTATAATTAGAACCAAACCAATGGCTCCCTGCGCACGAGGAAACCCACTGAGAGACCTGCTGTCACCGTCGTGTCTGCAGCAGAAAATAAACAGCCGTGGCTAAAATTAGACGCCGCGATCTGACATTTAGGACTTTTAAAAGGCTGCGAAACTGCGACCAGGACTGCCGTTTTCACCCAGCCTTGTCACGGCAGCCGACTGCGTCTGTTAGCTGCTCAGCGAAGCGAGCTCGGGGACATCAATCTCCTCGGCGACGCGCTTTGAAGCCCCTCCCCCTCCCCCAGGTCCATCTGCTTCCAGATGACAGCTCCCGCTTTTTAAAGGGAACGGTTCGAGCAAATGAAGCCCCCACCTGTTGTAGTTGGCAGGAACGGACTTTAATTCTGACTGGAGCGATGAGCTAAAGGCTAGTCTGAGTTGAACCAGGACCATCTTAGAAACAAAACACTCAAATCTCTAAAAATTCCTTTGCGGTTCATGCGAACGCTACAACTTTTACAGAGTCGTCGATTTCACATTACCCAGCACAGAAACACTCTGATAAACCTGCTGCAGGGGAAGTGCTACAGCTAGCTGCTGCTACTTACACATGCAAATAACCAGAAAATGCAACTTAAGTATGGAAAAGGATCATACGAAAGTGACAAAAGTGTGTGACCCCCATCCAAAAACGCTAACGACTCTGTTAAATAAGAACATAATGACAACACAGACAGTCTTAACATCCATTATGCTGTTTTTAATCAGTTTGTGGACGTGTATTTCAAGTTTTTGTAACGATTATGGTGCAAACACGGCATAAAAACTAAGTTTTTTATTGTAAGTTGATGTCCGGAGGTTAATTAAGGACCCCTGATTGGTGTTGAGTGACCCACACCGGGGCCCCGACCCCAACTTTGCGAATCATTGCTTTAAAGTATTGTTGTTTATAAGATGATCACTGAAGGCTGGGCCCTGTTCAGACTAGCCATTAGCTCATCGCTCCGGTCAGAATTAAAAAAGTACTCATTACAAAGTCATGAAGACTGGTCAAAAAAAGGAAAGTAATGAACATAATCTCTTTTCTTTGCCTTTTATTCCAGCCACCGACCAGCACGTGTTTGTTTACCGACAAAAACAGCCAAAGTGACCGAAAACAACATGGCTGACGTCCGTGGAAGAGCTGTTTGAAATCGATAAGTCCAACAATTCTGACGTATTGGTTCACATTATGCAGGTAAGTTTTTAAACGACCTTAAACTAGAGCCGACCAAACGAAACAGTAAACTTGCTGATTGTTGAGGAAGTCACGGCTGTTTGAACGCCGAGCTCGTTCTCCGTGGCGCTCCTGCCCGATCCGCCATATTTATCCTTAACGGTCGTCTTGCTCGACCTCTCTCTCTCTCTCTCTTCTTTCACATTTAGCAGCAGATTCCATCGAATGTTTCCACCTGAACCTCTTTTCTAAATTTCCGCCGCGTTTATTTACCCACCTGCTCTGTTTACATTGAGCGCGTACCCGCGTTTCAGCGTATCCGGGGAAACCACTGGAGGAGACTCTTTGATACAGCTCAGGTTGACCATTTTTTTTCCTGTTTTAGTTCATAGTTTGCAGTGAGCGCCTTTTAAAGTCTGTTTCTTGATGCAGTTTTAAAGCTGTTCTCGTCAACCAACCTCAAATAGCAGCAGCAGCTAGCTGTAGCACTTCCCGTGACACCCTGCCGGCAACATCTTTATACGTTCAACGGAACAACGTATGAATGAGGTGAAACCTACGGGCCGGTCAGAATCAAACAGACTTAAGGAGCTGCACATCTGCAGCAGGTAAGATAGCCACCGCTCACCACCCTTCCACTGAACGCCACTTCAAAAACATCTGAACTATCCCTTTAAACACCTCCACAGTTTTTTTTTAAGGTTTTCCAGCCAGTTGCTGCCGAGACAAAACCCTCCTCTGTGACAACATCTATTTGGAACAAGGACAGTTGCACATTTTGCACAGAGGAGATGCTCCTATCTTCTGTTGGGGGGGGGGGGCCGGCTATGGCTGCCAAAACCAAGGAGAGAAGCTGAGCCTTTCCCCTTCTCGCCGCCACAGATAAGAACAGAGGTCCTCTTGTCCCCCGGCTGAATTCTATCATCTCGCAGGCCCTGCTGATGCGAATGCCCCACAACACCAGCCGCAGCATATAAATGTGGCCCATTCTTCTTGTAGCGTGAGCATTTATCTGTGTGTGTGTGTGTGTGAGAAGGGGAGCGTTTGAGGGGAACATGTTCTCATGGCCGTGGCGTTTCCTGGGGAAAGAGGGGAAAGAGGTTCTCCCTTTGAGCAAAAAGACCGAATGAAGAGCCGCTCATGTTAAAGTTGAGGGATGATCCAGTTGTTGAAGGAGGACTTTGTGCCCCCCGCCCCCCATTCATCCCGGGCTCCTTCCACGTTCAAGGAGCTGTGGAACAACTGAGATAATATCCAAAAAAAATCATAAAAATCTGAGCTCCAGATCTGAACGGAGACGAGCCCAGCCTGCTTCTGTCTCTGCAGGAAGCAGGTTCTCATTAATGATACAAGTGACAGAAAAAAAAAACAGGAAACGGGCCTGAAATATGTCTCATTTCGGGTCCTAATTAAAACCAAACATGCAGATTTTAATGAGAACAGAACATGTTTTAACTGTTTTGTTGTTCGCAGATTCTTTCGACAGACAGGAAACACAGACAGTCTGGTCCTACCTGTTCATCTCTCTGACTCCGCTGGGCTCCTCCTCAGATCTGCTCTTTTTAGTCCTTTTTCTAAGAAAAAAAAGAACTTCCACTGGACAAAAAAGTCAAAACAGGAAAGAAAAAAATTTAAAAAAAACAAAAATTTGTTGTTTTTGTTAAAGCCCCCCCACCAACACCCCCCCTGGGCAGCTCAATCCAACAGCAGGTGGGACTTCATGACTGCTGCTGCTGCTGATGATGATGATGATGAAGATGCTCTACGGAATCAGGCTCCCCCTGTCCGGGCTGAGAGGCTCGGCTCGGTTCGGTCCATTCCAACAGGGCAAGGGGAATCAATTCACGCATCCGTTCTCGAGCAGAACCTCAGCGTTCAGCGACGAGACGGCTCCATCCCGTCCACCTGCGCGGGACCGGTGAGCCCGCGCGCCTCCGATTTGGTTTTTTTTTTTTTTTTTTATTCGATTCTGCAGGAAGTCGATGATAAATCCACGGGAAGCTCGGCTCGGCGCGCGGAGCTCCGGGTGCTGGATGCTGGATGCTGGATGCTGGATGCGCTGGATGCTGCCGCTCCGGCTCGCCGTCAGCGCGCGCGCAGCCTCGCGAGCGCGCCCCCTCGTCCTCCCCTCCTACCGGCGCAGCGTCGCCCTGGCAACGCTTCCCCTGACCTCAATATCCTCCCTTTTTTTAAAAAAAATATTTTAACCTGATAACGTGCGCGAGGCGGTTAATAAAATTAAACCTTGTTGTTGTTTTTATTTTGGAGCCACGTCGGTCCGCGCGCGCTCCCCGGCAGAGGGCTGGAGATTTCCTGCTGATGGAGTTTGGTTCTCCTCTCCTCCACTCACATCCAGCAGGCAGATCTGCATCAGCGTGACGTCAGAGGACGTCCATTTTTTTTTCTCTTTTTTCCCCCCCTTTAAACCACCTCATGTGTCAGAAACCCCTTCAAGTAAAAGCACATCCTTTTCCTGACTCGTCTCCGGACCCTTCCAGGCTGGAAAACCGTCACCGGCCACTTTATCAGGGACACTTTGTCAGTTCTGGGTCCGACACCTGCTTTAATTATTCATGTCATCGATTCAACGAGGTGTCGGGGAACGTCCCTCAGAGACACTCTGGTCCTTATTGACACGTTCCTCCACATCCCAAAGGTAATCCGTTCAGATTTAGACCCGGGGACGGTGGAGACCTTCGTCCCATCGTGCCTGGAAGTCCCTCATTGTCCAGTTTTTGGTTCTTGGTTTGTTCTTCGAGGGGCGCCCGGTGCTGCAGCCCACCTGCTTCAAGGTTCCTCTGCGTTCAGAGGTGGTTCTGCAGATCTTGATCGGAGCTACTGTTGCTTTTCTGTCATCTCCAACCAATCTGCTCGTTCTCCTCTGACATCAACGAGGATTATTTTGGAGCGTAGTGTCAGGATTGGGGGTTTTGTTTATTTTGTATTAAGTTTATTGTTTCTTCAATCCTGTTATTTTTTTGGTTGTTCAGTTTTATGTTAGGCAGACCCTCCAGATTCCGCGAAGTTGCGATCACAACTATTAAAGCAAAATCAAGCGAACCCCGCGAAATCGCAACTTTTTGCAACTTTGCCCAAAACACCGCAACTTTCCCGCAACTTTAACCCAATATTTGTTGTTTCTAAAGTGATTTGCCACCGTTTCTACGGTCTAGTCTCTTCTTTGTGAATTTCAGCAAACCAGTTTCCTCCCCAGCTGCAGCTGTTTTGCACGTCCTGCAGTGTAATCATGGAACATAAACGCATCGACAAACACTTTGTGTCTGCAAAACATGTGAGGAGAGCTGCAGACCAGGGACAATCCAGAAATGCTCATGAATGTCAGTTTAGAAGCTATCAAAGTTCTCAAATAAAGCACCTTTTGAGAATGTCAATGTTTGTTGGGAATTATCTTACAAAACTAGGAAGGATTTTTGTTTTATATATTAAAAGTTATGGTTGTTTATTGATTTTAGTAAAAAAAATCACAACTTTTAGGAAAATCCCCCGCGAAATCAGGCATTTTTAGCCGCAACAATCACAAAAAATGCCCCCGAAATCCTGGAGGGACAGGTCAGGTGGTGTTTTGCTCCGTATTCCCTCTGTGTTCCCTGTCATATTCACTTTTCCTCGGCTCATTACTTGCTCATCTGCCACATCTGCACCTGTTTCCTGTTTGTAATCAGTCACCTGCCTCCGGTTCTTCTTTTTCACTTCCCCTCTGGCTTGTGGTCGTTTACGTGCGATGTCCGTTTATCCCTCGTGTCTCGCCGCTCGTGTTCCCAGTTTCGTTTTTTTGTTTTTTGTGATTTTAAATAAATCAGCTTTTCTTCGGCGCTCCTCGTGTGTCTGGATGTGGGTGAGAATCCCGGGAGGTCAGCAGTTTCTGAGACCAACAGCCACACCACATCCAGACTCACCTAAAACCTGCTTTCCTCCCCGTTCTGAAGCCCGGTTTGAACTTCAACAAGTCGTCTACGTGTCTAAAGGCATTGAGTTGCTTGATTGGCTTATTAGCTTTTTGTTTTAACGAGCAGCTGGATAAGTGGACCTAACAAAGTGACTGAGTGAATACTTTGCTTCCAAGCAGCCTGACCTTCTTGTTCTCCTTTAAAGTGGTCTCAATCAGTATTTCTCCGGACTTCCAAGGGAGATTTTTGGCTGTTTTTCCCACTCAATTTTTTTGTTTGTTAAGCCACTTAACTCTGACCCATAAATCCACAGAATCTGAAATAAACACGGTATTATCGGCGAGATTCGTGGCCACCATCTTGCTAGGTGCTTCGCCCGTCACCGTGTACTCTTTGTGCGCGCCGAATGCTGATTCTCAATCCAAACATCCACAGAAAAACCTTATTTTACTCAAATAAACATAAACCGTGCATGCTGTGACGCAGGGGGAATGAGCTCGGCTCAGTTTTCTATGTGTGGACACCAAAATATTTTTTTTTTTTGGTGAATTGTAGATAAGGCCGAAGACATTTAGCAGCTCTGTTGCTTGATTGGCAATTTAAAAAAGGATCTTTAGATATAAACTAGCTGAAGTTAGCTGTTAGTTACGTGCTAGGTGTTAGCTGTAATGCTAAGCTGAATCTGTGACAGGTATCTAACACAGTTTGACATAAAACAGACGTCCAGTCGAGGATTAAATGGAGGATGGTGCAGCTGTGTGCGGTCTTTGCCGGATGTTTTTCTCTCTGTTGCGTGCTGCGAGGGGCCTTTTAGCCTCGACACTACTTCTTCTGTCCTCCGCTTGTCAACATTCCTCATTTTTAAAGCGAAAACCGCGAAGAATGTCTCGATCAGCTTCAAAGACGAGGCAGAGAAAGAGCGGAAAAGGCGGCTAAAGTCGTTGAGAGGCACCCGAAAAGCCCGGAGAACCTGCAGGAAGTCTGGCTCTTTGTGAAGGGAAGCTATTAAGAAACTACAGATTAAACTTTTGCACAGCGCCATGAAGAATATCAGTGTTTTCAGTTCCAAATTCGAGATACCTTAGACTAATCTGATGCATAAAACATAAGATGTACACACACTAATCACCACCACGGCTCCCCTTCGGAGTACACAGGTTTTTGTACTGGGCTGCTGACTCCACCAGCTTGCACAATTATTAGTTTTATATTTTACTTTAAGGGATAATAAACAGTGTAACATCCATCACGGCTGAGTCCCAGCTCTCATCAGCGCAGATGGTAATTGCAGCGTGAAGGCAGCACCTGCTCCTCTGGATGCAACACGACCACATGTCTGACTTATTACCGAGGTCATAACACAGCCGAACATCTGCCGCCGCAGAGCCGTGTATCTGCAGTCAGAGGGCCGGCGTCTGCCAGGAGTTCCTGGCTCACGCGGAAAACGGGAAACTTGTTGCTATCGAGCGACGCGCCTAGATCCGTCTCAATCGGCGTGAAGATTTCATTTCAGACATCTGTTAGGTTCGTCTCCCTCGTTTAAACCACGAGGAACCACGGCGCCGTCAATCAGGCAGAACGTCGCGCCGGCCCGTTTCGCCGTTTGCCTTCAGACGCCGAGGCGGAGACGATGGAGGCTCCGTAGATCTCCACCTCCCAGACGAATCGTCACTGGTAGTGGATGTACACTCCCCCCCTCCAGTGATAACCCATCAGGCCAAGGTGAGGAGACGGAAGGCCCGAGCGTGTCTGACGGCGTGTACAAGGGGGCGGCGATGGCGGCGGCGGCGATAGGACCTGAGGTAATGGCCTGCCACCGAGGCCTGACAGCTGAGCCCACGTAAAGATAGACCCATTTACACACAACTCCCCGTCACTGATGGACTGCACTGATATGTGGTGACAAACACATGTTTCATGACACCAACACACATGCAGAGTCCCATTTGGTCAGTTGTAACACAGAAAAACACGTACTATTTCTGCTCCCCTACACACACACACACACACACACACACACACTTAAAGTAGTGATGAATGCTGTGTTAGAAATCAGTTTGCCGTGTTGAAGCCACAGGGGAGCCTCCTGGACTTGTTGTCGCATTTATTTGTAGTTTTATACGTCCAGAATAGAAAATAAAAGCAAAATGTTAGAGCCAAAATAAAAAGATGGATGGATGGATGGACGGACGGACGGACGGATGGATGGACGGACGGACGGACGGATGGATGGACGGACGGACGGACGGACGGACGGACGGATGGATGGATGGATGGATGGATGTGTATAAAATGAATATGGAGATTTTAAAAATTACATTTTTATTATTTAATTTTCACCTATAATTGCATTACAGCTACTGCCTAGCACGTAACTAACAGCTAACTTCAGCTAGTTTCTATAATAATATCCCAGATATGAGAGGTTTTTCTCTTTTTTTCAACCACTGCTGATGAAAACTGCTACCAAACTACGAAGCAACAGGGTTCATAGCGCTTTTATTTTGAAAAACGATACGCAAAATAAAGCGATGACGTGGCAGATGTAACGCGAGGCCTCGTTTGTTGTTGATCACGTGATTTTTGCTCAATAAGACACGAGCTCCGAAGCGGGGCTTCATCGGACACGCCCACTTTTTACTCGGTACACGCCTCGAACCCTGGCTTCAGATGTCCCATCACTAACTCCCTCACCTTCAGCCATCCGGAACCCTGCAACAGGAAACATCGCCACCAGCAGGTATCCACCTTATCCTCCTCCTCAACGCTGGACTCGAACCTCTTCCCTGGAAGACGGACTCCCCTCTGCATGTCAGTTCCTGAAAAGACTTCAGTACACTCACCCTTGTCCTCTCCTCCAGATCCTGTCTCCTGTTGTCCGTCAGCCGCCGAGCTGCTCCCTTTCGTTGACGACGTTAAAATCCTGACAGAGCAGAGTCTGATCAGCCAGAGGGGTTTAATTCAGAGATCTTTTTTCGGGTTTTATCACAGCTGGACAGCAGCTGCAGAGGGACTGTGTGTCACGTACTTCAGATGAAATGTCCTCATTTTCTTCATGACTATCTTTCCTTCAAACTGCACGACTCTGGAAGTTTTCCTCCCTCATCTTGTCCTCTGTTCTCACCCTTACACCTGCAGACCTCTCACACGAGCACCATGTCAACTCGATTTACGCCTCTTTTCTCACCCAAATTTGCCACGGGTAATATTTTTCGAATTACTTGCAGCTTCACATTTCCACCTCCGAGCCCTGCAGCTCAGTAACCAGAGCTCTCCCAACTTACCCCCCCAGGTGTCACGTTCTGTCTCACATTCTCACATATTACTGGATTTATGTTCCATTTGTCAATCCCTCCAGGATTTTGCGGGCAGTTTTTGTGATTGTTGTGGCTAAAATGCCTGATTTCGCGGGGCATTTTCCTAAAAGTTGCCTTTTTTTAAAACTAAAATCAATAAAAACCATAACTTTTAATATCTAAACCAAAAATCCTTCCTAGTTTTGTAAGATAATTCCCAACAAACATTGACATTCTCAAAAGGTGCTTTATTTGGGAACTTTGATAGCTTCTAAACTGACATTCATGAGCATTTCTGGATTGTCCCTGGTCTGCAGCTCTCCTCACATGTTCTGCAGACACAAAGTGTTTGTCGATGCGTTTATGTTCCATGATTACACTGCAGGACGTGCAAAACAGCT
>NC_051436.1:3765684-3770725 GCF_001649575.2 Kryptolebias marmoratus | reverse complement strand
ATTAGCGCACATTTTGGCTTCGGTCGCTGCTCCTGCACGCTCCCGGCATTCTGATGTTAACAGGAAGTGACGTCACGTGTCTTCTTCCTGAGTTATTTGGGGTTATTTTGTATTCCACGCTACACAAACCCACAAAGAAGAGACTAGACCGCAGAAACGGTGGCGAATCACTTTAGAAGCAATAAATATTGGGTTAAAGTTGCGGTGTTTTTGGGCAAAGTTGCAAAAAGTTGCGATTTTGCAGGGTTTGCTTGATTTTGCGTTAATAGTTATGATCGCAACATCGCAAAATCTTGATTTGTTGGAACGCTATTGTTCTAAGGAGGAAAATCCAGGAGCAGTTCCTGAATAATTCAAGCATGGAAGTGTAAGTGTAGCTTTAAAGGGATGTTTCAGATATTTAAAGGTGGATCTTATGAACAGTTATCCTCACCTGTCGTAGGAAACTTTTTGAATGATCTCAGTTTGGAGAAATAAACTTTATTGGAGCTTTTTGCGCAGAAACCAGAAACTTGAAGGTTGATTTAGTTGTTCCCGAACCACAGCAGACAATAAACATGGATGGTGCTGTAATATTTTTAACATTTTATAAGCTGTCAGTGTCACATTATTTTGTTATGACAGCAGGCTGTGGTGGAAGTGCTATAGCTAGCCGCCACTGCTGCTAAAAAGCACAGAATTCCACATAGATTACCTCGGAGCGCCTTATATATGTAAGAAGTCGTGATGTTTTAGTACAACTTTGGTTAAACTACAAAGCCGCAGCGCCCGCAGCATTAAGGCTCAGTTATAGTCGCAGGGCTCCGCCCACGGCGCTCCGGAGGCGTTTAAACTTGACGCTTACGTCGGTGCAGTATCCTTCTGTGAGTTTTGAATCGTTTACTATCTCTGTGATCTCTCATAGAGGGATCATATAAACGCTGATACAGGTGAACCAGCTCTGCTAGAGCCCCGAAACGTCCATTTTGAATGAAGCGCGGCGAGCGGTCCGCGTGAAGTTACAAAAACTGGGAGGTGCACGACGATGTGCCTTATATATGACAGAAGTTTGAAGATGGACCATTCATTGACAGTGCGTCTTACAGTGCAGAAAATACTGTAGTTCTTTTTTCTTATTGTCAGGTTTTGTTTTAACAGTGTTTCTTTTTGTATTTAGTGTTTTGTTTCTGGTTTCCTTTGCTGTATGGTCTTTGTTGTTTTCTTGTTTGTTGCCCGTTTGTCATCATCCACTTGTTTACCTGCCACGCCCACCTCCACCTGCCTGCAATTGTTATCACTCACCTGTGCCCACTTCCCATAATTATCCTCTGCCTTTAAAACCCGGTCCTCTCCTCCACTTCCTCGCTGGTCCATTGTCTCTAGTTCTCCTGTTGTCTCGTGCCTTGTCTTGTCTCGCCACGTTTGTATTTTGTTCAGTTTAGTTTTGCTGCCTCGCCAGCCATCGTTTATTAAAAAATGAAGTTTTTTGTTTATTTAAAATGACTCTGCGCTCTGATGACACTTCTCTTGTTTTTCCAAAGTGCACACCGGTCCAGATGTGCTCGTTGGTGTTTATAAAACGAAGCTGGAAGCCTGGTGAACAGATGAAGCTTTTGCTCGCCAGCCTTTGTGTTTCCTGGTTTTTGTGGGGTTGTGTTGCAGGTGAAGTATTGTTGCATTCACCACCTGATGATCCAGGAGCACAACAGTTGCTCTTTATTCACTAGTTGCCAGATCGCTGGTTCACGATCTTTGATTGCTGATAATTTTGCACTCTTACCTTTTGACACTCGGGTTGTTTTTGCTAATTAGACTAATTCCCGTCTCTCTGTGCTCACAGGATCATTACACGGCCACCTGCCTTTCTGCCCAATCAGTCATTCAGCCTCTCTGCCATGCTCTGACTTTCACTCCCTGAGAGCAAACAAAGTCTGATTCACAGCTCTGACTCGCTCTCCGCATTTAGATTTTCTGTACTGACAGCGCAACATGTTTTCAGGACAAAAACTGTGAAACAGGCGTGACACGAGAATTACTGTTTCTGAGCTGGTGGCTGAGAACTGCGCTCCTTTTTTACAGGTTTTATTTTTTTATGTGCTTTGTCAAAGTGCAAGGCATAAACTGGAGATTTATTGGGTTATTAGGGGTTAGATGTCGTCGGTTTTCCTATTTATGGCTCATCATGATTTGTTTTTTAATTGCATAGGTTTATTGTGTTAATTTAAAAGCATAAATAAAAACATTTAAATGACTAACTCTGTCCTAGACTGAAAGGACTAAAAGAGAAAATAAATCACCTGTCCTGCTCTCTTACCTCCACCCTTCTTCATTTTTCACCCCCTTTCCCGTTTTCCTCTTCATCTCTGCTCCTTCGGCGAGCCTTCGGCCTCGTGGGCTCGGGGGGGTCGTATCCCTCCTCTCTGATCTGAAGCAGCAGGGAGCCGCTCAGATTAGCTCTGAAGGAGCTCCACTCTCATCGGTTCCCATCGCATCCCTCCCATCCCGTTCACCCCATTAGCCGGAGCAGCATCTGCTTTTAATTGAACCCATCTGAGTTCTGGTGAAGCCTCCACATTCATGAGTCGGCTAATTGCGGAGCCACATGTCGCTTTAATGCAGCCTGCAGAGCTGACAGATAAATTGGGACGGAGGACTCTTCTCTGTGAGTTAACATTGTTAATACACTCATCTGCTCTGGTAATGTTGTGTTAAATTGCCTTATGATCATATATTTGTATATACAGATCTTATTATCGTCTGTTTGCGCGAAGTCAAAAGGACCATTAAATATGGGCTAAATTGTGGGGTGAGGATTAATATAGCTGTGATTGTTCCAAACAGGTGTTTTGTTTTGTTGTTTTTTACCAAAATATTCTTTGAACAACCACAAAAATCTGAAATAAATGGGTCCTTAAAGCAGATCAAAACATTATAACTTCTAGGAAAGCAGGACAGTGACTTTACAAAACTAAAAACCTTTCATTCCTTGAAGGATTGGATATCTCCTTCCACTTTTTATGCCAGTGTTTTAGACAAAGATCACCTCATGATGAGAAATGACAAATATAACCACTTCGGTTAAAGCTTGAAAAAAAAATGTGCAACATCTGACAAGATCACCCATGATCTGTTAGCTCTTAAAATATGTGACTCTCAGCTGCTACAACGACACATTTTAGAGTCAAATAAGGTCAATTAGCTGTGGCGACCATCTTGAATTCGACTGATTCGAGAATCCCTCCAGGATTTCGCGGGCATTTTTTCTGATTGTTGCGGCTAAAATGCCTGATTTCGTGGGACATTTTCCTAAAAGTTGTGATTTTTTTTTTTTACTAAAATCAATAAAAAAACCATAACTTTTAATATCTAAACCAAAAATCCTTCCTAGTTTTGTAAGATAATTACCAACAAACACTGATATTCTCCAAAGGTGCTTTATTTGAGAACTTTGATAGCTTCTAAACTGACATTCATGAGCATTTCTGGATTGTCCCTGGTCTGCAGCTCTCCTCACATGTTTTGCAGACACAAAGTGTTTGTCGATGCGTTTATGTTCCATGATTACACTGCAGGACGTGCAAAACANGCTGCAGCTGGGGAGGAAACTGGTTTGCTGAAATCTTTGTGGGCAAATGTGAAGCATTAGCGCACATTTTGGCTTCGGTCGCTGCTCCTGCACGCTCCCGGCATTCTGATGTTAACAGGAAGTGACGTCACGTGTCTTCTTCCCGAGTTATTTGGGGTTATTTTGTATTCCACGCTACACAAACCCACAAAGAAGAGACTAGACCGCAGAAACGGTGGCGAATTACTTCAGAAACAATAAATATTGGGTTAAAGTTGCGGGAAAGTTGCAAAAAGTTGTGATTTTGCAGGGTTTGCTTGATTTTGCGTTAATAGTTGCGATCGCAACATCGCAAAATCCTGGAGGGTCTGATTCTCAGTGGTAATTAGTTATACATGAACATCCAGTGATTACTTTCTGAGAGTTTCGTTCAAATCTGTCTAGTGTATATTCTATTTTAAATAATAAACACAGGCTAAAACATTATCGCCCTTCCACCTTTGGCTTCAGGCGATAATTAACAATTATCTGTTATTTAATTTGTGTGACTGTGTGCGAAAGTTTTAAACAGGAGAAGTGAAGACAGAATAGTTCCAGAATAGGTCCAGGAGGGACCAAAATTGAACTTTGACCTTCCTTTTCTTTTCTTTTTTTAATTTTATTCCAGTAATTATCTTGAAGGTTATTACAGTAACTAAAGAGGCTGGTATTTCCCAGAGTTACGGAGTAATTAGCAAAGCCATTCCGTTATTTTCTTGACGATCATTGTGTTTGCAACGACGACCGTCGTACTTCTGGAACCGGCCGAGTTCAAATAATGGCGTCAGCTGGAAAATAAAGCGAATCAATGATCCACAAATGTGGAGAATGGGACACAATTTTACAGGTTATTAGGCAGGCTCATCTTCGCCTGACATTTTGCCGGGTGTAATCCGTTTTGATGTATTTAATTCATCCGCTGCTCGCATTTCAGATGTTTTTTTTATTTTTCTTGCTGCTTGTTGTGAGCAAAGGGTCCACGACTGGAGATGAAGCAAAACGAGTAGATCTGAATCAACGTGATTAAAGCAGGGACTCCTCCGGGAAGGTAATCCAGGCACCAGACAGTCTCCATCACAAGAAACGAGGAACTAAAGTGATTGTTCTTCATGTTGTGTGGAACAGAATCAATAAATCAGGTGACTGGAAACCTTAATGTTCACTGTGGACTAAATGAAGTCGAATAAGAATTAAAATAAAGTATTAAAGAAACAAAAAGGCTCAGTTCAGACTCGAATCAGCCAAAACATTGGTCTTTGCAGGATCCTGGTGAGGTCTTCAGGCATGTGATTAAAAACAAAGTGGACTCCCATCCATCCATCTTCTTCCTCTTATCCGGGGTCGGGTCGCGGGGGCAGCAGCCTAAGCAGGGAGACCCAGACTTCCCTCTCCCCAGCCACTTGGGCCAGCTCCTCCGGGGGAATCCCAAGGCGTTCCCAGTCCCTCCAGCGTGTCCTG
>NC_051436.1:3761285-3765319 GCF_001649575.2 Kryptolebias marmoratus | reverse complement strand
TTGTATTCATGATCTCGTTCTTTCGGTCACTACCCAAAGCTCGTGACCATAGATGAGGGTAGGAACGTAGATCGACCGGTAAATCGAGAGCTTCGCCTTTTGGCTCAGCTCTCTCTTCACCACAACAGACCGGTACAGCGCCCGCTAGTGGACTCCCCATTATCAGCGATAGATCCTAATCAGTCATGGAAGGTTTTGAACTTGCAAAAAAACAATGCTTAGTGAAAGCATGTCAGTGGTTCTGGCGGCAGCGGCAGCAGGATATTGTGGCACAGTGCCTGTGTGCTGCGGCATGGCTGCCCTCATGCTTACACTACCACTGGGACTGTGATAAATGTCACTGAAACAACCTGATTCCCACAGCTGGAGCTTCATGCACGTAGCTGCATCCTGATGCGGTTTGAGAAGGTTGTGCCGAGGCGGAGCCTGGAGCATGGCCAGGCTCCGCCCTGGTGTTCGGCATCTGATTAGGATGCGTCCCTCTGGAGCAGTGGTCTCCAACCCTGGTCCTCAGGGCCACCGTTCTGCAGGTTTTACTTGTTTCTCTGCTCCAACACACCTGATTTGAATCAATGGGTGAATTACAAGCTTCTATGGAACACGAAGAGGTGATTTAACCATTGAATCAGGTGTGTTGGAGCAGAGAAACAAGTAAAACATTCAGGATGGTGGCCCTCCAGGACCAGGATTGGACACCTCTGCCATAATGGATTGAAATGTTCCAGAAACCGTAAGGTCCTCCTGACCAAGAAGGCCGGTCTGAAATTCGCCAGAGAACATTTTAAATGATTCAGAGGAGGTTTTTGGAGAAACTTCTGGATTCAGATGAGACCAAAATCAAGCTCTTTGGCATCAACTTGACCTGCCGTGTTTGGAGGCAGAGAAATCTTGACCCAAACAGCATCATCCCCACAGTCAAGCATGGAGGTGGAAGCATCATGCTGTGGGGTACAGGGCAGCTTCACCACATTGAGGAGCAGAAGGATGGGGCCATCTTGGATTGGTCTTTTAACATGACAGTAAACCCAAAACATCCTCGAGGACCAGGATTGGAGACCCCTGCTCTGGAGGTTCTGGGGACACCCCAGTGGAAGGAGACCTTATGGCAGATGTATCCTCTCTGGCCTAGGACTGCTTTGGGATCCCCAGGAGGGTCTGGGTTTCCCTCCTGGACCTATTCTGTCTTCACTTCTAACACAGATAAGCAGAAAAACATGAATGGATGGACAGATGGATGTTTTCTTTGAAACTTCATGTCCCAAATATGACCTGTTTGCTCTGACGGATGCATCTTAGCCGACAGGAGACAAGTAATCACATTATTAGCAAAGGTCACAATAACAAGCATTTGTGAAATTATTTACCTTTCAGATGTTTAACTGTGTATCTGTTGGTCCTCTTGTTCACCACATTAATTAATGTTTTTTCCTCAGTCTAGTGATCCCAGTTTGTTTTGTTGCTCCAAGCAGTACTAAAGTCTGTAGGAAACACTTCTAATGAAAACTACCCACAGGGAGCTTTGTGTAAACGCTCAGCTGCTTAATTTAAACCAAGAAATATTTGTATTTTGCGTGCGTATTAAGAAATAATACAGATATTTCACACATCTTCCTTGTAGTTTTAGAAAAGCCACAAACATTTAGGTCGAAACGTCCTCAGTACGAACGTCAGATACTTTGAGAGAGGTGACCGAGGGAAGCTGTAAAAACCTAATTTTCCACCACAGAGGTGAGCAGAAAGGAAGCTATGTTGTAATTTGGCTGAACGAAGCCTTTAAAGTGTTTGACAAGAAGAGAGGAGGCCATGAAACTTTTATGTGCCAATTGGAGGACTTTGAGAAGAAAACAGTGGCTGTTTGGATTTGATTTATCAAGCCGTGCTCAGAGTCAGGGAAGTTCATAAAAGCTTCAAAGGGAAACGGAAGAAATAAGATAGATACTGTTTAAACCCAGTTTTATTTAAGATGCTGACAGTGTGAGGTATTCAAAGTCCTTTATGTCTGCAGTAACGATGTCTGGAGATCTGATAATTAATTTAAATCAATGTATTTTTCTTGCTCATGTGGCAAACAGATTATCAGTCATTAGTCTTATTTCAATATATATTTAAAAGCACACCTGTCCACAAAGTTACAGACCAAAAAACACTGTCAAAGGACGTCTGAACAAGATACTATTTCTGCACAAGGCCGGGATGGGCTACAAATCCATCAGCGAGAAGCTTGGTGAGTCGTTGACAACTGTCGGTGCAGATTTTTGGAAATGGAGGACATGTAAAATGGCCATCAGTCGCCCTCGTTCATGTAAGATGAGCTGATGAATCATGTGTGTTGGAGCAGAGGAACAATTAAAACATGCAGGATGGTGGCCCTCGAGGACCAGGATTGGAGACCCCTGCCATTACGGATTGAAATGTTCTAGAATCCGTAAGGTCCTCCTGACCAAGAAGGCCGGTCTGAAGTTCGCCAGAGAACATTTTAAATGATTCAGAGGAAGTTTTTGGAGAGACTTCTGGATTCAGATGAGACCAAAATCAAGCTCTTTGGCATCAACTCGACCTGCCGTGTTTGGAGGCAGAGAAATCTTGACCCAAACAGCATCATCCCCACAGTCAAGCATGGAGGTGGAAACATTATGCTCTGGGGCTGTTTTCCTGCTAAGGGTACAGGGCAGCTTCACCACAATGAGGAGCAGAAGGATGGGGCCATCTTGGATTGGTCTTCAAGCATGACAGTAACCCCAAAACATATCATCAAAACAACTAATGAGTGGTTAAAATACTCCCACTTCCACTTCCTGGAAAGTGGATCGGTCGTTGAATGGCCCCCCCAAGGTCTCCCGATCTGACCCCCTTAGACTTTTATCTTTGGGGTCACCTGAAGGCGATCATCTCTGCTGTGAAGATACGAGATGAAGCACCTGAAACTACGGATACTGGAAGCCTGTGCTGGCATTTCTCCTGCTGTGTTGGTATCAGTGTGTGAAGAGGGTTGCATTGACAATTCAACACAATGAGAAACTTGTAAATAACTCATGAAAGAATAAAGTTATGTTAAAACCAAGCACACCGTTGATTTTCTTGTGAAATTCCCAATAAGTTTGATGTGTCACATGACCCTCTTCCCATTGAAAAAACAAAAGTTGGATCCAATATGGCCGACTTCAAAATAGCCACCATGGTCACCACCCATCTTGAAAAGTTACCCCCCTCCCATATTTTAATGTGCCACAAACAGGAAGTTCATATCACCAACCATTCCCATTTTATTCAGGTGTATCCATAGAAATGGCCGACCCTGTAGAAACACATTAGGGTCATGGGGACCCGATCTTTAAATAATCTGTGGAGGGAGCTGGAGCGTCAAATTTCCAAGAAAACTGAAGGATTTAGAAAGTTTCTGTAAAGGGGAGTGGGTCAAAATCCCTCCTGAGGTGTTTGCAAACCTGGAAACAAGAAACATTTTTACCTTAAAGGTTTCTTCGTCCAATACGGCGCCTTGTTTTCCTCAGAGAGCGGCTGTTTGTTCGTAGCTGCGTTCTTTTGTTAATTCTTCTTAGTTCTTCTCCCTTCAAATGAAACTATGAAAAAGAACGCTGAAGGCCGATCGTTTCTTTGTAAGTGAGCAAACGTTCAAAACCAGCAGGGGAGCAAAACACGATCGCCTCCACTAAACTTGGGGTGGAATAAAACTAAAAACTTCAGAAAAAAATCGACATTTCGTTTGAACTTTTTGTCGCTTTGGTTCATTTTAAAGTTTGCTCTTTTTTTTAGCAAACAAAAGCAGGAAATAAAGGAGTTGTTAGGAGAGTAAAATATAGCCACAGAAATTAAGCACTGGAGGATTCGATGTTTGTTTTTTTTACATCCTGGGACTTTGCTACAAAATTTAAAGGGGCTTTAATTGTAGCCGAGCAAAAAAAAAACGGTCCTCTGTTTTAAAAAGGAAGAAGATTTAAACATCCCCCATCTCTAGCCTCCCTCAGCGTACACAACTCTCCATTAAGCCTCTGAAATAATGCCCCCCCCCCCCCCCC
>NC_051436.1:3748871-3761279 GCF_001649575.2 Kryptolebias marmoratus | reverse complement strand
TCGTCCAAACAGGAAAAATACCCCGAAGAAGCTCCTATTTATGTTCCCCGGTGCTAATTCGGCCTGGACGGCAGGGCTTAACTTCCAATCACCAGTCCTCCTCCTCCCCCCGAGCCAAACCTCACTCCTCCTGTTAATTAACTCCTCTGATGGCTTCCGGGCTGGTGGTGGTGGTGGCGGGAGGGGATGTTGTTCACCTTTTTAGCCGACATTTGCCTCGTTAGAATATTAAAAGCTTCATCATATTAAACCTGCAGGCGCCGGCATCCATCTCCTGCTCCTCGCGCTCCCTGCCTCGGATTTCGCTCGCGGCTACGGGCTGTCCATCACCGCGGAAACGCAAGCATTGTTAGGAAAAAACAAGCATTCGGGGGGGACTCATTAGAGGTGCGGAAAAAACGCTCGCGAGGGCCTGGGAGATGGGGAGGATAAACAAGGTGAGGTGAGAGACGTGGCTGACCCGTGTCGCCGCCGCGCCGAAGCGTTGAGTCCTGCGTGTTGCGTAACGGCTTTGATTAGGAGCTCTGAATACAAAAACACTGCGAGATTCGATCAGGGCTGAGGGTTCGCAGAGAAATAAACGAATAAGGTTTGGATGTGTCGGGTTTAAAGTTTAAATCAAACCTCATGAACACGAGATTAAAGATCCGTCCTGAAGTCAAAGTCAATATCTGCAGGACTGACCGAGTTACGGTCGTTTTGTTTTGGAAGGTCAGTCGGATGAGGCGGCCATCTTGAATCGAGTTGACTCCACCCTCGTGTCCTTTAAATGCGCGTTCACATTGAAGGGTTCGAGTGCGTACTGTAGGGGAGTCAAACCCAGTGACGCAAGGGGGCCAAAATTAAAAATTTGGTCCTAGCCAAGGGCCAATCACGATCAATATTTATTAAAAATTACATAAATTAACCTTGGTTTTATTAACCCCAGTTACAGATTATACAGAATTTAGAGCAAACAGACTTTAATGAACACAGACAAATAGATCAAACTTCAAAAAGCTCATCATTAGCTGTCATTTCTTACGCCTCACTCAGCTTTTAAAGGAATTTTTTAACATTAAAACAGATTTTTTTAAAAAGCCATCAACAAAAACCTGATCATACAGAAATTAAAACTATATATTGTTGGCTTCTAAGTCGCTGTCAAGAGAAAACTTCAGTTTTTTTAAGCTAAATAAGAATCAGAGACTCGATCTGAACCAGACTAGAGGGCCGGATGAAATGTTACAGAGGGCCGGATCTGGCCCGCGGGCCTTCAGTTTGACACGTGTGGAGTGCTCTTAAGCCCCGCCTCCTTTGTGTACTACATCCGCCCTTCGGCTAAGCCCGCATCCAGGCAGACTTCGGTGAAGTATTTACCCACAATTCATCGCTGCATGTGACATTTTGAATTTTTTTTTTTTTATTAACTTTATTATTTTGGATTAAACGGCAGAATTGTGGCGGCGGTGACAGAGCGAGCTGCATCTGTCACTTGAAGTGACGTTCTGTCGAATATTTATCAGTAGTTTTATCAGACTTCAGTCACAGAGAAGGTAGAAAAGTGCAGAAGTCTTCATCCAGGCTAGGCTAATGGCTTAGTGCCGGTTTTACAGCCTTTTTCAGAATTATAAAGTTCTTTTTTTAAAACAAAGCTACATTGGCTAATATTAAATTATGCTTTCAGTTTGCTGCTCTTTCCTCACTGTGGTAACACGGACTTTGTTCGGTTGAGAAAACAGCGACAAACTAAACAAACTGTGTTGAAGTTTTCTGAACTTCGGCTTTAAACACAGAGAACCGCTTTCAGTGTCTAAAACTGCTGTTTACAGTAGACTACCAAACTGGAGATGTATTATATTTGGGGGTTTTTTTGGCTTCTTTCAGGTGTTTGAAACTGTTACTCGTGACCCAGTTGTTCCTAACAGCGGCAGGACGGCTGAGTCAAAATAAACTCTGACGGAAGCTGGGAAAAAAAACCAGGCCTAACCGAGGAACGCTGCGCCTCATTAATGTGTTTTTAATGGTGTTTGGACTCAACAGGGAACAACACGGCGTGAAAAGCAAAGCCCAAAACTTGTTAGCAGAGTGAATTAGTGACGGTGTTTCATTTTTCTTTATGAAACTCCACTCAGAACCAGGGATCCTGCGATCACCGGGATGCCGACGTCACCTGACAGGTGAGCAGATAAAACAGCCCGACCTGGTTGTGTTGTGGTCACAGTTCAGAGTAGAAAGGTTATTTATTCGCCTTGTTCTCCCAACTAGGATCTGTTTTGGGCCTAATGGCTGCCAGTGGCTAAATTCTCCCCATTTGCATCAATCTCCTTTGAAGAGAGATGCAGATGAGCTTAACGAGTGCGCTAATTATGCTCGCTCGGCATGGGGAGCCTGCTGTATCTGCAGCTTTGTGTGTGAAAACGAGTGTGTCTGCACGCTTATCGGGGGCTGTGTGAGGGGGCGGTGCATGCCTCAGTTTCTTTTGTTTTGTTTTTTTTGACAAAACAGCTAGAGAGTATAAACGAGGTGACTGAATACTTTTGACCCAAATCAATCCCTCCAGGATTTTTAAAACAGATTTTTTAACAAAAACCTGATCATACAGAAATTAAAACTATAAATTGTTGGCTTCTAAGTCACTGTCGAGAGAAAACTTCACTAATTAGGCTCAGTTTTTTTTAAAGCAAAATAAGAATCAGAGACTCGATCTGAACCAGACCAGAGGGCCGGATGAGATGTTACAGAGGACCGGATCTGGCCCGCGGGCCTTGACTTTGACAGGGTAAATACCTGCAGCTTCTGAAAGGAAAGGGCTGCAACCGTCACAACACATCAGGGTTAACAGATGCCCCGTTTTTAAAGCAGGTGATGCTGAAAAGGAACGTCTGCTTTGAAGGCGTCCCGATGTCCTGAAACTCGGAGGAAACTGACGACACTTCTGACATTTCCAACAGCATTACAATACAAGCCTCCTGTTTCATGAAAGCGCCATTCGCGGTGCAGCTTGCTTCGTGAAATAATAACGTCTTCGGGGGTCTTGCTGTGGCGTTCCCATCATTCTTGTTACCTGCTGGAGAAAAAAAAAACAAAACCGGAGCCTTATTTTCATGTTGATGAGGCAGCCAGTTTCCGCTCCTGAAAACATCGAGCCGCGGAGCTAACAAAGACGGGAGATTGGATATTCAAACAACTCGGCGAGATAACGACGTAATACACTGAACAGGAGGATTTTGTTGTGTACACGCTTGGTAAGTGTAGAGCAGGATGGAGAGGAGGCTGCAATCTTCCTCACTGTTTGTCCCTGAAGGGGAATATCGTTCATCTGTTTGTTAGCAAAACATCTCACGAAACACTGGTTTTAACGACTCTCTGTGCAATCAATCCGAATCAAGATGGCCGCCAGGTAAGCAGCCTTAGCAAACACGACACTTGACGACTCAGTCGATTTTACAGCTACTGAGCTAAACTTTAGTCTGTTAGGGTGCGTTCACAGCAGCCATTTTTAATCCGCTTTAATTAAACTCCGGTTTGTTTGCCTCGATGTGAACGCGCAATCCAACTCCGGTCCGCCTGAAACCATCGACCTCGGTTTGGTTGAAGTGAACTCTGGCACGGTTCAAATGCACGTCCGAGCACGAGCGGACCAAAAGCAGGAAGTGGACGACAGCGCAGGGCCTTCTGGGTAAATACGACCGAAACAAACGCGCTTTTCTTCCACTAGAGGGAGAAGACGGCTCGTGGTCGGACGTGGAACCTTTTGACGCCCACTCCATTTTGGTTTCCTTTTCCAGAGGAAGGAAGTAGCGCTCGTCGTCTTCTTCAGAGGTTTTCGTGTCGTTTCCTTCAGTAGGAGGAGGAGGGGAACAGGTTGCTCAAAGGGTTTGACTCGGTCGACTCGGTGCAGCGTGAATGCCCCCCAATGGAACCGAATCTACCGGACTATCAGGGGTGAACGCACCCTCAGTCGCTGAGACTGTGATCCCAGGAGGTCTGCGTGCTTAGGGTCATTTACAAGGTTTACAAGGTCCAAAATCTGGGTGATATGTATTCCTTCCAGGCATTACAAAGCCTTTGATTTCTGGATGGAAAGATCTTTCAGTGTCACCTTCCATCACCATGAAACTGCAACAAGGTTGTGTTCAGATGTTGGACAATCTGTCGCGTATCATCTGCAAAACAACGAACGTTTTCCCCACCAGCGAGAAACCCGTTTTCCTCATCAAGGCAGGGTGAAGTTCTGCTTGGTTCTGGACGTTTTCTCGCTCGATCCCGCCAAGGACAGGCCAGGGGCGAACGGTCTGAGGGGATCAGACGCATCCACGCACACACCGAGTCACCGGAGAGCCGGGGAGGAGGCATGGCGGGCGGGCTGAAGTGAGATGAATGGATGCTGGTGAAGGAACCTCGCAGAACTCTGCTGCTGGGACTCGGAGATCATTTGCTGCTTGTCTGCAGAAACAAGATGTAAAATTGTGTTTTACTGTTGTCCTCGCAGTCCCATCTGGCAACGACCAGTGTGAGCAGACTGAGCTCGGAGATACGGCAAGCCCTTCGTGTATTTATTCAATCTCCTCAATCTCAAACATCATTTTCACCAACTAGTTCACGACTACGTTGCACTTATTGTGCACACGTTAACACTAGCTCAACAAATACTCCTACTGGTGGTGACCAATGCAACTAAATTTGGCCTTCGAGTTAACTAGTCAAGATTTGAGGGGCACTAAATGACTAGCTGTGCCACAAGTAGCTTTAACTAACATTTTTGCCACTTCTAGTCAACTAATAGGTCATTTTTAGCCACACTAGTTCGCTAGTAAGACAAAAAAAACCTTTAACTAGCTGCCCAGTGAGCATTTAGTCAATAGTGAAGGCACAATAGCTGACTAGTTAACATCTTTAGACATGCAAGTTAAGTAGCAAGGCCAGAATGAGCATAAAAAGCTTATCTGGGACTACTAGTCAATTAGTAAAGCTAAAATTAGTCGCACTAGTCAACTAGTTTGATGGAATTTGTTCATACTAATTAACTAGCAAACATTTAGGTGCGCTAGTTAACACATTCTTGGCCTTACTAGTTAACTACTAGTTGACTAGTGTGCCTAAAAGCTTTAGTAATTGACTAGTAGCCCCAGAAAGACTCACTAGTCAATTAGTTGATATTGTAGTTATCTAGTAAAGTAAAACAAACTTTAACTAGTCAACTAGTTAACATTTTGGGGAGCTAGTAAACATTTTAGGTGCACTACTCAACTAGTTGACAGGTTTTAGCCACACTAGTTAACTTGTCAGCTAAACTGGTTGGCTAATTTAGTGTTTACTAATTACAATTTCAGGTCATGCTAGTTGACAAGTGAGCACATTTGGTTGCCACTTGTCAACTAGTTGACATTTTTAGGCACACTTGTGAACTAATAAGCTTTAACTAGTCGATTAGTTACAATTTTAGGGGCTACTAGTCAGTTAGTAAACATTTTAGGTGCACTGGATAACTAGTTGACAGGTTTTAGCCACACTAGTTAACTAGTAAGGCCAAAAATGCATCAACTAGTTGACTAGTGGGCATTAGTTACATTTTTAGGTTGCTCTACTACTAATGCATTTAATCGACAGTCGCTAGTCAACTACTGAGCATAATTAGTGTTGACTAGTTAACATGTAAGGAGTTTTTTATGCTTACTTGTACACAGTCATGGACTAGTTTGGTCTGGTAGTGCTTAAAGTCCAACTAGTTGGGACTTTTTTGCTACTAGTGCAACAGAATGGTTGATCAATGTGACTTCTGCTCCGACTAGTTAAGCAACAGTGCCACTAGTTGGCCAAAAAGTGTTAATAGTCAGAGTATTTGTTGAACTACTGTGTGACCAAATGTGCAACTAGTAGTTTAGTCACAAACTAGTGGGCTTAAATGATGCTTTATAGTAGTGAACTTGAATAAATACCCAAATGGCTTGCCGTACAGAGTGACCAACGAACCATCTGAGAGTCCACTCCTGAAGGCGGCATGCTGCCTGTCTGACTACAGGTCCAGTGCACAGTTGATGATGAACGCTTGTGACTCACAAGGCTTATTTTTAATTAGCAACACGGTCATTAAAATGTGTTAATTGTATGCATTCTGTGTCAAAGTCAGCTAAGGACGAGGCTTGACAGAAGCTGTGGTTTAGTGACTCCAGTAATGCAGTGTGACCCTGAGTAATTTCAATATGATAATTGGAAGAAGTCCCCCCCCCCTTTACACACACACACACACACACACTCACACACACCTAAACTTTGGCAGATGTGAAAGTGATACAGCTCCCCCTCTTGGTAAGATCTCAGCAGGGATTAGTGTCCTCTCATCAAAGGTAACATCAGCATTAGCTGCAAACATTTCTGCTGGCAGGAAAAGACGGTTTACTTTAAGGAAAGAGGAGAACATCGCCAGTGTGGGGCGCAAACGTCTTTATGATTCAGTGCAATGTGGAAATTAGAAATTGTGCTGAAAAGAAACCAAAACCCTTCCTGTTGTCAGTCAAACCTGCTGTGGAGAAAATCCGCTTTCAGAGCTGCCGTGAAAAATTAACTTCATGCACGAGGACTTAAAGCAAACGTTCAGCTCTTATACAGGGTTCTGTGGAAAGATTATAGGTTGGAAAAATTACAGTTTAACTCTGATTGACGAGCTAACGGCTGGTCCGAACGAGGCCAAAACCAAAGTGGACTGCACTCACAAAAACACTCATGGTAGCTTGTAGAGGTATCTATGACAGTACGTGTTTCAGACGGGTTTTAGCTTAAAAGAATTCGGGAAACTGGCGTCGAATTCCACCTGGAGGACCACAAAACAATGTGCCTATAGTACCTGTAACCATGACTCACGATACAGCCATCGTCCGCACATGGATTGAGCATTTATGGTCACTTTTCCACCCCAGAGGAGTGTGGTTGCTGGATTCGAGCAATGGTTTAATCGGGAAAAACCAAAACATTTCATCGGACATAAAGAACCAACAGGAGGCTACCCTGGTCCCGCTACCTAATAACCTTTTTGCCATACTGGTAGCTTTGCAGCGATAATTTCACAACTTACAGAAGTTTTCAGTAAGTTTCGGGCAGCTGAGTATTGTAATTTTTATCACAAATGATCAATTTATCATTGTCTAAGTTTCTTTAGATAATGCAAAAGCAGTGGCTGGAGCGATAAATGCACCAAAACAAACACACACACACAAACGCTCCAACGTTTGTTTATTTCCTGACGTCAGACGTGTCCCACTTCGCGCCGGGAATGTCGGTTTTGTACGAACATCAGGGTTGATATACTCATGAGAGGGCATCGATGGCAGTGTCTCATATAAAAGTGTTCTGCAACAGGTAAGACATTGACCGTTTATCACCTTTCCACTGAACTTCACTTCTAAAGACCTGACCTATTTCATTAAACTTGGATCATCTTTACCATTTTCTGTCTTCACAGCTCCAGTCTAACACTGACAGCTGGAATAGTGAACACAATTAATACAAAGGGTGATTAATGTCTTCTGGTCAGAGGATGAAAAGCCCGGAACGATGTATTCACAGCCGCAAGAAACCCAGGGGCGCTTCAGTGACTGTTCCAGTGACTTTTCCAGTGACTTGTCAGCGTCACGGCTGCTCTGTGCGGTCCCGAGGCCGGAAACTGTGGCACGGCCGTCGCCATTTTGGCTCAAGCTAAAGCCCGGGCGCCGCTGCCTTCAATGACTCAAAACACTGTCGTATTCGAGAAAGACTTAACAGAAAGTGGTTAAATTTGAGCCGTGCGCTAGTTCTGACCGCTTAGAGTTACGTAGCTGAATTTGTTTATGTAGCTGTCGCTTTTAGGTTTAGTCTATATGCGTTTTATTTAAGCGTAGAGAATTCATCGTTCTCGTGAAGGGGGGCGTAGACGTCGGGATTTACTTAAAGGCAGTGAACGCGGCACCGCCGTTACTCAGAGCCGTTGAGTAAAAACATGACGGCTTGTTTGGTACGAAGGTTAGCAGCTCTGTCGGGAGCTTCTGCTGTGGGGCTGGGAGCTTACGGAGCTCATGGTAAGGAAATGGTTTTATTTTTACGATCCAGAGTCTGATTATTTACCCGAACAGCGAACCGGAGCCGAGAAACAAGCACTTTCGGCGTCTTCCGTTCCGGCCTCCGTAGCCAAAACACGACAATTTAGGTTTCGCTCCTTTATAGCCCAGCTAAAAATTTGAAAATGTAAAATTTATGGTGCGTCGAATGAATGTTAGGGCTATACATAATTCGGCGTCTGTTTGGTGTATCTAAAACCATTTTGTTGTTGTAAAATAAACTATTTCGTAACGAAGGTGACCCGCCTTGACCCGACTGTTGTTAAAACCATAAATGTCAATAAAGTTTTCAGCACAAATGAGAAAACAAACATGCAGTTTTCAGGATTGTTTGTAATCTAAATGTGTCTTTTCAGGTTTTAAGAGCAGAGACCCTGGTGACTACAGGATATTGGTAAATTATTGTCATAAAACCCATAAATAAATATTTCTTCTGTTTGATGATGAGGCAGTTTTAGTTAAATGTCAGGTTTGATTAGTTAATTCCAGCTGATCCATAGATTTCTTTAACCTATTTCCAATCTGACTCTTCCCCTTGGACAGACTTAAAAAAAAAGTTACCTGTTCTTTTATTCTTGTTATTATTTAGTGTCTCGTTAATTATCCCTGCAGAATTACCAGCATCTGATAGCAGGGGCCATTTTTCTTTCTGTAAAGATGCCAGAATCCCTCTGAAACGCGTCTCTTTGTGCCTGATTGTTGTTGTTTTGTTTTGTTTTTCCAGCTTTATGAGACAGCCAACAAATACCACTTCTACCACAGCCTGGCCCTGCTGGGCGCTGCTCACTGTGGGAAACCGCTCCTGGTGAGTTCATATTCAGCTGCAGATACAAAAATATAGCTTTTATTACAGCTACAGTTAGCTACACCTGAGCTAAAAGCTTAAAATTAGAAAAGCAGTAGCTTAAAGCTAAAGTTAGGACTGTAGCTAAAGCTAAAACCAACTAAACCACAGCTAAAAGCTAAAATTAGTAAGACTAGATAAAGGCTTATATTAGCAAAACTGTAGCTAAAAAGGAAAACAAGCAAAAAAGTAGCTAAAACTTTAAATGATCGAAGCTGTTGCTGAAGTCTTTATCTAACAGCTAAAATTAGGACAGTAGTTAAAGCTAAAATCAACAAAATCGTAGCTAAAAGCTAAAATTAGTAAGACTAGCTAAAAAGGGAAAGTAGCTAAAAACTTAAATTAGCCAAACTGTAGCAGCAGAAAAGACAAGTCTTTAGTACCATTAGAGATTTTAACGAGGGAAACTTTTGTAAATAACTCAAAGTGTCAACAGTAGAAACACTAAAAGTCACGCAGTTCCTAATAAAGCCGAAGGTTTTTGACAAATTAATTTTTAATTATTAACTTTAAACATCGTCCGAATGTCGACTCAGAGTGTTGTAAAATATAATTTTAACATAAATATTTCAAACTGCACTGACATCGGCTCTTCACTGCAGCTTTTAAAGATTAATTTAATGATGAGCGCCGAGCGTGAGACGCTTCCTGTTCCTTTCAGGCCGGCGCCGTCCTGCTGACGGGCATGGGGCTGTTCTGCGGGCCGCTGTACCACCAAGCTCTGACGGGGGACCCCGCTCTGGGCAAACTGGCTCCCGTGGGCGGCGTGGCGATGATCGCCGGCTGGCTGGCCATGATTCTGTGAGCCGCCGCCGCGTGACACCGAGCTGTCAGGCTGCTAACGGACGGACTCGGAGAGCTCGCCGGAGTCGCGGCGTTCTAATGTCACCCGTCCAACGGCTGCCTGCCTCTGGGAGGCGCGTGTCAGCGGGAGATAACGTCACCGCGGGATTATCACTCATCTGCCATTGCTGACTGCTGGGTTCAACCTCAGGAGACAATGAATGCTGGTCTATAATACGCAGAAACTGGAAAAGATAAATATATTTCTGCTCATTCGAACAAGCCGAGGGTCCCGCGGCTCCATCATGTTTGTATGTTTTCACAGTGAGAATTATAAATAAAATAACTGAATTATTTGATTTTTTTATGCTTCATTTTTCTCCCAAATAAGAAATCCAAATAAGGGACGAAGCATTTATTTGTTTTATATTGATTATAACTAACTAAACCTTTTTTTTTCTCTTATAAATAAAGTAAAAAAAACACCAAAATTCACTTGCAGGGAGTCCACACTGAGTGTGTAATTACTGTTATTTATAGATGTGCTTTTTGTTAAACTGTATAAAATGTTTATTTTACCGTACATCGTATTGTGTACGTTAAAACTAAATGTTGGAACGGCTCAGATCAAATTAAAAACATGCAGCTAATCTGTCATAAAACAAGTAAAATGTTGTTTTTTATTATTTTTAAATAGAGATAAATATGAGAAAATCAAACATTTGTTGATTAAAAATATGAGAAAAAAACGAGAAATATAAAATGTTGCTTTAATATGACACTAAGGTTAGGTGTGTGTTCCTTTAAGGAATCTTTATTTTTTTAAGTTTAGGTTTCTTAATCTGAGTTTCTTTCTACCTCTCATCATAAGGAGCTCTATACAAAGTCATCTGGAGACGTTTTTATTTTGCCATTTTGTTTGTAAAACCTAAACCGGGACGGTCCTGGTCCCAGCGCCCCTGATTCTGAGGAGTAAACGGCCTCGGCAGCCGGTTAAAGACCGCCGGCTTAACCCAGATGTTTCCTCTGTTTTCTTGTCTTCTCCTGGATCTCAGTTTCGTCAGCTTCAGCTTTGGGAGGAAGCGGCTTCTTGTTCAGTTGATTTAATAAAAAAAAAAAAAACTAACGAGATCCGGATCACCATCAAAAACTGAACCGGTTGTTTCGTTTTCTCACGACGGCACGGTGGATTAGTGGTTAACACTGTTGCCTCACATCACTCAGGGTCATGGGTTCAAGCCCCGATGGGTCTGGGGTCTTTCCTCCCGCGGTCTGCCTTCAGGTCCAGACAGATCTGTGGTCTCAGTGGGATTAAATAATCCCAATCTGTCCAACGAAGACGACCGAAAAACACACCTTTCTTGGTGGGGGGGGGTTTAAACAAAGGAGTCGCCTTGACCTTTAACCTTAAAATCAATCGACATCACCCTTGACCCATGAGGTGTCCGGCTGTGCAGTTTGACATTCCTATATCACACAGTAGAGCACCTGTGACCTTTGACCTTTGACCGGATCACCCCCAAACTCTGACCTCTTGTTCCTGGCGCCCCGTTTGATGTTTCCTGGAAAGCCGTTCAGAACTTTTCGAGTAACCTTCTGAGAAAGTGATCACCAGATGTACGTCTGCAGCTCCTTATCACGTTGAGTGAACCCCTATTTAAGATGGCTGTCGTGGCTAATCCGCTTTAGTGGCACAAAAAATGGTTATAACTCAGTCATTTTTACAGCTATGGGGCTAAAACTTGGTGTGGTAGCAGCTTAGAGCCACCTTACCTGATACTGCATGACATCATTTACAAGATTTGACCCAAACAGCCTCTCTCAGTAAAAGATGGTGTTAGTTTAAAGCTCCGCCTTTAATCTGGGTCTGTTTCGCTCCAAACTAAAAACTGTGGATTTGAGAGAGGAAGGGAGAAGAAATGGGGAGCTTAAAGGAGCTGATGGACGCCCAGATCCTCCATCAGAGGAGCCGGATGAAACTCTTTACTCGATTACCTCCGTCTCATTCACACGGACCAGGAGACGCACCGACCCCCCCCCCTCCAATATATGAAAGTGCATTCCTCATAACGCACACCGCGGCGGCATCAAATCCCCTCAGAGGCATCAATCAGGCGCCAGGCGGCTCGTACGCCGGAGCAGAATGACTGGAGTGGCCGTTCCTGAGCGTCCCCCTCGTCCCGGCGCCCTCTCTGACCCCCTCGAAGGATGGTCAGGGTTATCGCACCCCCAGACAGATTAGTCCCTTACTCCAGTGGACACAGAGGCCTCATCCCCCCGCAGCCAATCAGTCGGCGGCGGCGCTGGCCAAAGACGACACCAGAGGGAGCTGTCTGGGAACGGTTATTAACCAGCAGGGCCGTAACCAGACTCAACCACTCATTGTCCCCCTGCACATCAGTTACAATGAAGACCAAGACTTGAATGTGTATATGACATGTATTTGTGTGTGTTTGTAAATCCATGGGGATCAGCCTCATCTGAAGCAACAGAGGACTCAGGGCACAACCATGATGACTCACTGAAATGACATGAATTAGTTTATCTGAATGTTGATTCAAAACACAAGATTTTAGCAGAGATTTCACCTTTTTATCAAATACCAGTGAGGTGTTGTAGTTTTGGAGCTGGACCAGTTCTAGTGTGGTCCGGAGGCAAAAAAAGTGCTGAAGTGGCCCTTTATTGAGGTTTCAGGAATCAGATGAAGGT
>NC_051436.1:3723614-3748619 GCF_001649575.2 Kryptolebias marmoratus | reverse complement strand
AGCAGTAAGGTAGCAAAGCTGCGCTCTTCTTCGTAGACATTGAGTTTGGATGCAGCTGCACACAGTTGCAGCGCCTCCTACAGGAAACTGGTGGAGCTACGCAGAGAACCACGCCGTTCAAAAGCCTTGTTTGGATTCATGTTTTTATAAAACACTGAGGTCCGGACCTCGGGGTCCTCAGTGGGAGCTACGGTCCTGTTAGCCAGCAGGGCGGCGGTTTCTGTTGTTTAAATGACAGGAATTTCCATCCCTGACTGTTCTGCTAATTGTAGCTTTTAGGCACTGTTATGCTCATTTTAGCTTTTGCTACTGTTTTGCCGGTTTTAAGTTTTTGCTACAGTTTTGCTGATTGCAGCTTTAGCTACTGTGCTGCTCATTTTAGCTTTTAACTTCTGTTCTGCTAGTTTTAACTTTTAGTTACTATTCTACTACTTTTAGCTGTTAGCTACAGTTTTGCTGGTTTTAGCTTATAACTACTGTTCTGCTAACTGTAGCTTTTAGCTACTGCTCTACTTCTTTTAGCTGTGGGCAACAGTTTTGCTGTTTTTTGGCTACTTTTCTGCTAATTGTAGCTTTAGCTACTGTGCTGCTCATTTTAGGTTTTAGCTTCTGTTCTGCTAATTTTACCTTTTAGCTACCGTTCTACTTATTTCAGTTGTTAGCTATAGTTTTTGTTTGTTTCAGTTGTTGGCTACTGTTCTGCTAATTGTAGCTTTTAGGCACTGTTATGCTCATTTTAGCTTTTGCTACTGTTTTGCCGGTTTTAAGTTTTTGCTACAGTTTTGCTGATTGCAGTTTTAGCTACTGTGCTGCTCTTTTTAGCTTTTAGCTTCTGTTCTGCTAGTTTTAGCTTCAGTTTAGCTTGTTTTAGTTTTCATATTGTTGTCTTTGCTTTTCTAGCTACTGTTCAGGTTTCGTCCTGATCGTTTCAGCTTCAACAAATTTCAGCAGCCATTTAGCTCTAAAATCACCAAAACTGCTATTTTTTAGCTTGTAACTGTAATCCTCAGGGTGTAACTTTGAATAATAAGTCTTGGATTACTAAATCACTGTCCTCATCTGCCCTCAGCTAATTATTCAAAGCTCCTGCTAATGGCTGCCACTAATTCCTTGATTAATTCTGGGTTTTATCATAATAGGATCCAGTTTTCGAAGCAGGTGTAGCAGAAATCGGGACATAAATTAGCAGGAATTATAAACAAAATGGATCTGACGATGAAGGTTCAGATTTCTCCATGTGGAGGGACAGGAATATTCGCTCTGCGGAGACATTTTGAATCCCGGCCCCTAACCCGGGTTTCCTGTTTATGGTGGCGGGGGGGGCGTAGTTTGCGCCACCCATGCTCGCTAATCCCTGGGATCCCGGGGCGTAGGACCGAGATTTCTGGGGGGGGGGAGAAGGAGGAAAAGGAAGGCGGTGGCGGAGCCCGGGACTTGTTGGAAATGACAGCCGAGGGAGGCGGACTGGAGCACCGGGAGCAGAGACACGGAGAAGGCAGAAGATAGCGAAGACAGTTCCCCGTGTTTCGCCGTTTCAAAGGGTGTGTTTGTCCCGCAGCTTTAGCCTCACAGCTAATGTGAGCAAACGAAGCCCGAGCTGCCCTGTGTGTGTGTGTGTGTGTGTGTGTGTGTGTCCATGATTGTGGACGTGTGTGTCTGTGTGTGTGAGTTTGTTTGCGCCTGCACTCGATTTAAATACCCCCAAATGATACGTTAGCTGGAGTGCTAATTTGTTAAAGCTAGTAGGCTAATAAAAGGAATTAGCTGGGGTGAGGCACCTGAGCGATGTGAGAGAAATTATTATCATGGAGTAGCGAGACTGTAGCCAGCAGGAAGGCTATATGTTGGCAACAGCCTGAGTTAATTTCTTGCATTTTAACCGGAGTCAACACTTTGACAACAGGTAGGCTAATTTGTCCGGCTATTAGCTTAGCAGCCTGGAACGGCTGAGCTAATTGACCCAGTTTGTTGGGGCAGAGAGAGGCCATGTTTTTTTTCCCCACTCGGCTAAACTTTCTTTGTACAACTTTTTTTTAAGCTTGTTATTTCTACACCACGCCGTTCAGGCAGCCGTTGCCCTGTTTAAAACACAATTTTTATTTTATTTTAGTTTAGGGTTTTCTGTCGGTACATTTGATCCGCTAGCTCCATGGACTCGACCGTTTCCTCGCGTGCGCGTCTCCATGGTAACCGGCACAACAGTAAGCTAGCGAAGCTAATTAAGCTAGCTGCGTAGCTTTTATGTTTACATTTTTTGCTGTAAATGGAAAGTTTTAATTTAAAAAACTATAACACTCACACGTTTATCTTTAAAGTTACACAGTTATTAAAAGTAAAGTGTCAGTTTTTTCCTGCTGTTGGAATTATTAATAGTTTTCTGGGATCATGTGCTTTTATTTTGCTAACCCCCTCTTAAAGTCTCATGATACTCAAGAGACTTAAAAAGCAGGGGAAGCGTTTAGAAGAAGTCAAAACAAAAGTATTTACTATAGCAGACCATGAAACAAATCTAATATGTGTCATTTGTTTAGGTTTTTATAGGGATGAACACAAATACAGCTGTAAAACATGTTCCAGGTTTCATCACAGGCTGATAAAACCACAGAATATTACTGTTTAGATGTTTATCTTTGTCTCTGGCAGTCAGATCGAAGCTCAGGTTTTAACCTAATATGGTTTCTGCCCCCTCTCTTCTTCAGTGTCGTGGAAATGGAGTCCCTAATGAGTGCGGTGACGCCGCGGTCCCCGGCCCCCGCCAAGAAGCTCTCGGAGGTGGACTTCCGCTCGGGGGCCACCTTGGAGCAGCTGTCGGCTCAGGTGTCAGAGCTGGTCCTGCTGGAGCAGGGCGAGTTCGGAGACCAGACCGCCTTGGAGGTCCACACTGCCAAGGACTTCATCTTCAACATGCTGGGTAAAATCCTTTTCTTTGTTTTTCTAACATAAACTAAAGACTCTGATGTTTAAATTACCGGTGATATTAGAGTTTCTGCACAGATCAATGAGCGCTGATAAGTGATAAAAACAAAAATGTTGTGTTTGCAGTCTTATTTCCTCACTTCTCTCGGATTAGGCTTCTCTGAGATTACTTGTCATTCAAATCAAAAGCTTGTTTTGTTGTTGGTTTCATTCCTTTCAACCAAAACAACGCCGTCGTATTTCGTTATTAAAAAAGGATCTGTGTGTGTTTGGGGCGTACCCTTTGGAGGCTGGCTGGGTTTTATTCCTTAAAGTCGTTCCTGCATCCTGCCAAATGGCATCTATTTAGAAGTTAAAATAAATAAAACAAAACTTGTCTTAAATGTGGCTAAACAAAGGCTGACCTCTGTACTGCCTGTTTAAAAACACTTTGAGCAGATTTTGTTGGACGTGCTCTGTCCTAGTGGGCATATCGTGTTTGTTTTTAGGGTCATTTATGAATTATTTTAAGAATCTAACACCTGATTTGAGTAGAACTGGGGGTTATTCAGCCCTGAAGGTCCAGGTCTATCAACGCCAAGGATAAATAATTGTTTAAAAAAGGTGTGTCAAAGCAGGGAAACAGCTCAAACATGCGGGATAGTGTTCCTCCAGAACCAGGATTGGGAATCACTGGCCTGGAATACAGTTTTGCAACTCATGTGCACAAAAATTATTAAATGAATTTAGATTTTCAGGATCAGAACGTCACAATCTGTGCTTCTCTGGTTGCAGACAGCGAGTCTGTAACGGAGAATTTGCCTGTTTTCAGTTTTTCTAATTTTTTAGTCTCTGACTAGTTTCCAGCAGAAACAGCCAAGTGAAAAGTGGCTTTCTGTGGTTTCTGCATGGTGGAAGGGCGGCGTGTCCTGTTGGGGACCTTGTTTTTGAGGGTATTGTTGCTGCAGTGTTTCAGGTGCGCTGAGCGTCTTCTAGTAACGCCAGGACCCAAGAACTCCCAGCGAAACACCGCGCTGTGAAAAAGGTTTCAGTGCGGGGCGATGGTTGTTTGTGTTACAGCAGTTAAAACTGCTTTTAAACAACCATCAGTGCGCTTGGCGTGGATCTGACATAAACGATCGCTGACAGAAGAGAACGTGTCTTTTTGTTTTCTCCTTCCTGAGCCGAGCAGCGAGTCACGTTTTCCAGGAACGCCCTGCTTTTCCACACGTGAAGTGTTGTCAGCTGCACTCTGATCGGTCCACAGTCTCCTCCGCCGGTGACCCAGAGTTGGACTCCTGCTCCTTTTCTTTACCTGATATAATTACCTCTCACACCGACACAGGAAACGTATCTTCCGCTCTGCACAAAAGGAATATTTCAGGCTTTTTACAAGCAGGCGGCAAAGTGGCTCAAAGCTACGGTGCGAGGAAATATTTTAACGTGCTTTCCTTCCTGAGACTTTAAGGAAACTCGATGAAACACGTTTCTCTTTGGCAGACTGGTTTTCTCACTCAGCTGACAGCGAATGTGACAAAAATAAGCGAAGTGTTAAAACACAGAAGATGCTTTAAAATGGTCGGATTTACGGCGTGCTCACTTTGTTGTGAGTCAAATCAGCGAGTTCGGTTTGTTATTGTCTGAAACAATGAGTGGAACGTGCCTGTTTGGCCAGTAGGTGGCACTGTCTCCCCTTCCCAGCTGTCTCCGTTTGTCCATCTTTCTTGTCCTGATGACCCGGTTGGTCCCCCGCGCTCGGTTTTCTGAGCGGGTCGACGCTGGCGTTGAGCTCAGGCCCGTTCCTCGGGGTCGTCGGACCGCCCTGCCGGGTTTCAGGGCGTTTTCCTTTCCCACATCCAGGGAGACGTCGCTGATTTTATTTCTCCACCTTATTGTCGCCGCTTGTTCTGGAAACATTGTCACGATTGGGCTGCATGTTTCTTTACCTCCTCGGTCACTCAGTGTCGAGGAAAAGCAGAAAGAAAAAACTTCTAAACTCAAACACATCCGGTGATTTTATTTACTTTTCCTCAGGATTTCAGAACAAACTCGTTTCCTCGGTTGTTTGAGTAAACAACGTGCGTCTCCTCCGGGCGGTCACGGCGGCGGGGGAATCTTTAAAGACAGATGTTTGACCCTAAACGAGTTCTGCTGGTTCTAGCTTTTAGCTACTGTACTGTTGGTTTTAGCTTTAGCTACTGTATTGTTGGTTTTAGCTTTAGCTACTGTATTGCTGCATCTAGCTTTTAGCTACTGTTTGAGTGGTTTTAGCTTTAGCTACTGTATTGCTGCATCTAGCTTTTAGCTACTGTTCTGCTTGTTCTAGCTTTTAGCTGCTGTTCTGCTGGGTGTAGCAGCTAGTGTTCAGCTCGTTGTATCTCGGACAGTTTGGGTCGTGTCTCCTCGGTGTGTTTCGGCTGTTCTTCGGCTCCGTGTCCACAGAGGGACGTATCTGACGGACTGGGACTCCGCTCCAAACATCCAGGAACTCCTGAGTTCAGATCAGTTCCTGGAACCTTTTGGCACCGAAGCCCCGTTCAGATGTGGGTCAGTTAGTTTGGAATCGGCTTCTAACGGGATTAAAATCCTAATTTTATAAATTACCGAGTGCTGAGACGTCCCGACGAACCGAGTCCTGAACCACCGTCTGATGGAAACCTGACGTTCCTGACAGGATTAGGGTTAATCCGTGGCTGTGAAACCAGCCGGGACCGTCTCCATTCCAGCTCCACTTTCACTCCCTGCATGTGTGTGTGTGTGTAAGTGTGTGTGTGTGTCACGGCAGCAGCTTTGCACCCCCAGCCGTCTCCTGCTGGCTCGGTCCGACGCCCTCGTTTCTGCTCCCCTTCGGCTGATAACCTCCGAGCCCGACAGGCTCCCCCCCGCCGTCCGCGCTTCACCTCTGACCCCGATTGGGCGGGGGGGCTGCAGTCAGGCCGCTCGACCGTGGGATCGGGCTCCTTTTAAACCGAATTTTTAGTTGAGTCCAGGGCTGCGGGTCCCCGAGCCCACACAGCTTACAGAGCGGTAAGCAGCTGTGAACGGATTTGGAGGCTGGAGTTTCTCAGCTCGGAGCTGGAGAGTCGGGAAAGATTTTTGCTCTCCGGAGATCTGCGGCTCAAAAATACGACGAGGGAAAGACAGCAGGACGGTCTGACTGCACACATCTGGAAGCACCGGGTTGTTTTAAGGAACGACGCCACGTTCCCTGAGCTCAGGCTTTACCAGAACGAGCTGAAAGGAACGCCTGACATCGGTTCTGATCCGGATCAGTGCTTCCCAAACGTTTTCATCTTATGAGACACCAAACGTCGGTGTCGGGTCAGTTCAACGAGGACATGGACACTAACCCCTCTGTCTTAGGCCAACTATATGCTGTTAGCGGCCATTTTTAAATAGACTTTATTCTGGAAATCTTTTCAAGACCCCACCTTGATGTTCCTAGTCCCGACCCAACTTTGGGAACCAATAATCTAGATTAAAATCTGAATTAAACTATTGTTTTAATCTGTTCTCCGAGTTCTTCTGGTTTTATTTCTTAAATAAATGAATAAATAAATATATAATTTATTGATCCCCAAGGGGAAATTGCTTGCTATTAGCCAGCATTTTGCTATTTTTGGTTTTTATCTACTGTTTTGCTGCTTTTAGGTTTTAGCTCACATTGTGATATTTACAGCTTTTAGCTACTGTATTGCTGATTTTAGATTTTAGCTACTTTTAGGTAGCATTTCCTAACTTAGCATTTTGTTACTTTAAGCTTTTAGTTAGCCTTCTGATAGTTTTGGCTTATAGCTAGTTTTGCTACTTTTAGCCTTTTAGCTTCTGTTTTATTTTTAGCTAGACATTTGCTCCTTTTAGCTTCTAGCTAACTTTTTGATACTTTTAGCTAATATTCTGCTATTTTTAGCTTTAAGGTAGCCTTTTGATATTTTTGGGTTTTATCTAATGTTTTGTTCTTTTTAGCTTCTAGCTCCTGTTTTGCTGCTTTTAGCTAGCCTTTTGCTTCATTTAGGTTTTAGCTCACATTGTGTTATTTACAGCTTTTAGCTACTGTATTGCTACTTTTAGCTTCTAGCTAACCTTTTGATACTTTTGGCTAGCATTTCCTAACTTAGCTTTTTGTTACTTTAAGCTTTTAGTTAGCCTTCTGATAGTTTTGGCTTATAGCTAATGTTTTGCTACTTTTAGCCTTTCAGCTTCTGTTTTATTTTTAGCTAGGCATTTGCTCCATTTAGCTTCTAGCTAACTTTTTGATACTTTTAGCTAGCATTCTGCTATTTTTAGCTTTTAGCCAGTGTTTTTCTACTTTTGACTTTTAGCTATCCTTTTGCTTTATTTAGATTTTCACTAACATTGCGCTACTTACAGCTTTTAGCTACTGTATTGCTACTTTTAGCTTCTAGCTAACCTTTTGATACTTTTAGCTAGCATTTCCTAACTTAGCTTTTTGTTACTTTAAGCTTTTAGTTAGCCTTCTGATAGTTTTGACTTATAGCTAAAGTTTTGCTACTTTCAGCCTTTTAGCTTCCATTTTATTTTTAGCTAGCATTCTGCTATTTCTAGCTTTAAGGTAGCCTCTTGATATTTTGTGTTTTTCTAACATCGTGCTACTTGCAGTTTTTGCTCGTGTTTTGCATCTTTTAGCTGTAACGCTGAACCAGCCGAAAGGTCGTTACAGCTAAAAGATGCAAAACATGAGCTAAAAGCTGCAAGTAGCACGATGTTAGCTAAAACCTAAATGAAGCAAAAGGCTAGCTAAAAGTCAAAAGTAGAAAAACACAAAATACCAAGAGGCTACCTTAAAGCTAAAAATAGCAGAATGCTAGCTAAAAATAAAATGGAAGCTAAAAGGCTAAAAGTAGCAAAACTTTAGCTATAAGTCAAAACTATCAGAAGGCTAACTAAAAGCTTAAAGTAACAAAAAGCTACGTTGGGAAATGCTACCTAAAAGTAGCTAGAAGCTAAAAGTAGCAATACAGTAGCTAAAAGCTGTAAGCGTTTCGTCTCTCGCTGCTTCCTCAGGTTTAGTCCAGAAGGTGGACCAGCGGCTCCCGGTCGCCAACGAGTACCTGCTGCTGTCCGGCGGCGCCCGGGAGGGCGTCCTGGACCTGAACCCCGAGGACCTGGGCGAGTACGCCAAGGGGGCCGACTTCGACCTGGACTTCACGCTGCTGGTGCCGGCCCTGAAGCTCCACGACCGCAACCAGCCCGTCACCCTGGACATGAGGCACTCGCCGCCGTGCCACTCGTGGCTCAGCCTCCGCCTCTGCGACTCCAACGTCCTGTCCCGCTGGAGCATCTGCTGCCAGGAGGAGAGCGGGCTTCCTGCCGAGGAGGAGGAGGAGGAGGAGGAGGAGGAGATGGGTGAGTGGGGAGGAAGAGTTAAAGCAGATGAAAGCGAGAACGAGCTTCAGACGGGAAGGGAAGGAAACAAAAATGGCGGCGTTGCCATGGTTTTCCTCAGATAATTTGATGCCGGCAGAGAGGAAAACGAGGAAAAACCTGCCTGAGAAATCGGCTCCCAGTAGTTCCCGGGTCGAACCAAAGCCGCCGGGCGCCGTCGGTAAGGCGGCGGTTTGCAGATTACTCTTCAGAAGGCCGTATCGACGTTTATCGATACGAATCTCTTTAGTTTTCATCAGTTTGGGAAAAGAGGCGTCGCCCTCAGCGTGTCGTTCAGCTGTAGCTGTCGGGGCGATTTGTTGTCGTGCTGAGAGGAAACGGGTCTTTGTTCCGGATGAAGGCGTCCGCTTCATCCGTGTTTCCGTTTTAAGGTAAAGGCTCCCTTCCCTCCCTGGGTTCTCCTCAGTCTCTGGACGGCTGCTACTTCTCCCCCGCCCTGGTGACGGACTGGTTCTGGGGGGTCATCAGCGAGGCGGTGGAGGAGCTGAGGCGCAGCCCGCAGCGAGGCATCCCGACGCCGGAGCGGCTGGAGAGGAACGGCCCGCTGACCACCATCGTCCTGCAGGTACGCTGCTGACACGGTGTCCCGCTGCGGGGGGGGCACGGCGGGGCTTTGTTATGAAGGGCTGCTGTGTTCCAGGCCGGGTCCAGCCGGGTTCTGTACGACCTCCTGCCCGTGGTGTCGTTCCGGGGCTGGCCCGCCGTGGCCCAGGGCTGGCTGACCGCCAACCACTTCTGGGACGGCAAAATCACGGAGGAGGAAGCCATCTCCGGGTTCTACCTGCTGCCCTGCTGCTCGCCGCTGGGGGGTCGGCCCGACAGGGAGTGGAGGCTGGCGTTCTCCCGCAGCGAGGTGAGGCCTCCTTCTTCTTCTTCTTCTTCTTCTTCTCTGTTCTCCAGCTCCGCCTCTAACTCGGCTCGCTGTCGCCCGGAGCAGGTCCAGCTGAAGAAGTGCATCCCGTTCCCGATGGCTCAGGCGTTCCAGGCGGCGAAGGCAGTCCTGTCCCGGATCCTGGCCCGCCCCCGTACGGGCCTCAGCCTCTACCACCTGCGGACCCTCCTGTTCTGGGCTTGCGACCGGCTCCCCCTGGCCTACCTGTCCTGCCCCGACCCAGACGCGCCGGGCCGCCTCCTCCTGGGCCTGCTGGACGACCTGGCGCACTGCATCCTGGGTAAAAACTGCCCCAACTACTTCCTGCCCCAGTGCAACATGCTGGAGCACCTGAGCGACAGCCAGGCTCTGCTGGTGGCCAGGAAGCTGGCGCACGTGCGCTCGGACCCCAGCGAGCACCTGCGGGCGGCCGCCGACCAGGCGCGGCAGGCGGGCCAGCTGAAGAAGGAGCTGACGGCGAGCAGCAACGGCCACAGCTCGCCGGGGCACCAGCCCGCCAATGGCATCATCTCCCCCTCCGAGGACAGGCTGGCTCAGCGGCTGCAGCAGCTCGTCACGGAGAACCCCGGCAAGTCCATATCGGTCTTCCTCAACCCGGACGACGTCAGCAGGCCGCACTTCCGCATCGACGACAAGTTCTACTGACGGCGGCGGCGGAAAAAAACCCTCCCGAGTGATTGTTGCTGCTCAACCGAGTCTTAAAACCAAAACAAACAAACAAACGTTTCCTTCTGAGACTGGGCGTCCACGTGGACGATGATGTCACCAAGCCGTTGCCGCGGAGACGGCCCTCTCCCGCCTTCAGGAGACGACATGGCTGCTGCGACGCTGCAGGTCGGCTCGGATCGGACGGGAAACCGCGTGCTGGGGGTGTCACGCAGACTCTCTCTCACACACACACACACACACACACACTCACTCACACACACACTTTAGTTTGCTGATGAAACTGATTGTAACGATGTGAAATGACTACTTTAATTTATTCTCACGCTTCACGGCGCCTTTTTTTAATATTATTATTATTTTTAACTTTCTCAGGTTTTTTGACACATTTGATTCCAGTTCGAAGCCTCTAAACTCGTTTCATATCGCTCACATTTCCCAGCATGCCCCCCCCCCTCCAGTCCAGACCCCTGATCGGAACATCAACGTTCGTTTCCCTGGTTTTGGAAAAGTCTCGGTGACGTGGATTCTGCTCCGGAGCAGATAAATGGAAGCCTTTCATGTCGAACCGGAGGAAGCGTTCGGAGCTGATTAGCTCTTTGATTTTTATCCGCCTGGTGAGCGCGCCGGAGTCGGGAGGCGGTGGCACGAATAGAAACACACGTTTAATATTTCAAATCCGTCGGTTCGTCTCTCATCCCTCAGCTGAGGAAGAGGAGATGAAACAAACCAAATATTTGTTTTTATTTTAATTTAGTAGCCTTTGAGACGTTTCAAATTGAGCTGAAATGTAAAATAAATCGCTTTAAACTGCGTCTGTAGGAAACGTTTAAATTAGTTTATTTTCTACCTGAGAGACACTTTACTGACACTTTCAGTAATTTAGGAAATAAAATAAAAAAAAACTTAGAATCAGGAGTGAGGAGAACATCAGGACGAAGTAAAGGTCGTCTCTGTTCTCGTTTCGTTAGCGGAGACGGGAGACGTGTCCTCTGCCTGGTCGGTCCGTGTCGTCCTGGAAACGCCGATTCGTCTCCTCGGTTTCGCTCGTTTCAGCCGGAGGAACGGAGGGCGGGCAAGATGGCCGACCCGGTTTTCCTCCGCCCCCTCTCTCCCAGCTCTGCGTTTCCTGCGTTCGCCGCTGTTCGGGTCGACAGACTTCCGGGGGCTCGTGTCGCCGCCGCCGCCGCGTCCTTAAATCCCGAGCTGGAAGCTCTACTCCTGGCCGCGCACATTATCGTCATCCCCGCCTCGTCGACACTTTAAACGTCAAACTGCGTCAAAACGGCGCAGATGTCTTAAAGGCTTCTTTCCTCAGCTGCTAATCCCGTTAGCCAGGGATCCATTGTCCACGGCCGGTGGGTCCGGGGGTCCGGGGGTCACGGGTTCTGTCAGGAAAGACCAAAGTTTCCACCGTTTTCTAATCCTTTCAAAATAAACTTTGATTTTGATGAAAGACGCCGGCGGCGCTCAGAGATGTTTCTCTTTGGGAGGGGGGGGTCGGCAGTTGGTGTTTTTTGGCACGGCACCTTCAGATATTTGTTTTATTTTTAAATAATTATTAAGAATCAAGACGGCTGCGATCCGCCGCTTGGAGCGAAACGTTTCTAAAAAATCATCGTCTGATCATCATTTCTTTATAAACTCCCCCAATCTTTATAATCAGCCCCACATCTTCACATCTGGTGTCACTGAAAAGCTCCAAATGTCCTCTGGAGACAACAAGAGGACTTAACTCAGCAGTCCTTAGTGGGTGGGAGACATTCAGGTCCCCGGATGTCCTCCACCGAGGACAGATTTGAGCTCATCGGGACGTTTTGGATGCAGCTCCGGCGCCGTGGAAACGACAAAAAGCTGAACTGAGGAGGGGATGGGACGGGACAGGACGGGGAGGACACCCGGAGCCCTGTGGAGACGTTCCGGAGACGAAGGCTGCGATGATGACGACTTGTCCTGGAAGTCCGGAGCTCCAGGTGTGTTTACTGCTGAACGAGGACAGTTTATCGTGTGTGTGTGTGTGTGTGTGTTGGAGGTAAACCAAAGTGTTTTCTTAAGATTTCAAACGATGGTTCAGACCCCCCCCCCCCAACCCCCCCCGCGGTGCGTTCACTGGACTCTGGTCTCTGTAAAAAGCTGGATTTCAGCCCCGACTTTTACTGTTTTTTTATGATCGAGTCCCGATCGTGTCAGCCTCCAGACATGAGCGCGGTCCAGCATCGGGGCCACGTGAAGCCACCGCCGCCGTGCGGACCACTCTGTTGTGGAATATCAGACGAAACAAGATGAATGTATCCATCGTTCCTCCGATCGACTCGAGGAGACGACGAACCTGAGAATCTACCGATCAGACGTCATCTTTAAAGTGCTTCAACCTCAGATTTATGAGTTCTTCCTCTGTTTTTATTATTATTATTATTTTTAAGTGCAACTAATTTTCTCCTGTTGGTTTTTATTTATCACGGTTTGTTTTCTCTGGGGGGGGGGAAGGCTCTGTTGGTTGTTCTGAGCTTTTTAGCATGAAATAAATCATTAAGGTTTTAAAATCTCATCGCTTTGCTTTGTGTTTATTTGAAAACATAAATATAACATAAATCCTCGGCGCCTCTGGATGCATTTCCTGTTTGGACGGGCTTCGGCCAACAGAGGGCGCCAGAGGACAGGGTTTGAACTGGAAGTCCTTCACTTCCTCCGGACTTTCAGGATCCGTTCAGGACGGAGTTTCAGATGAGAAATCACAAAAAAAACCCACCTGAGATGATCAGGATTTCACAGATTTAATCAAATATTGTTTTTGTTTCAGAAGTTTGAGTTAAAAACAACAAATAAACTCCCAAAAGCGGACATATTAGTGTTTTCAGTGACCGATTCAGGTGCCGATTTTTCTTTGGTTTATGTTTGAAAATGGCTGTAATTTGGTTGATTTTTATTCACGCTGCTTGTCTTTTACGGTTGCAGGCAGTTGCCCGTTTGTGTCTGTTAGCAAAATATCTCATCGGCCACCAGACGGATTTTATCGAAACTCTCGTTACGAAGTCACTGGATGTCCGTACGCCTGCAGCCGATTCAACTTTTCGACTCGGTCCGGTCGTAGGCGGCCGCCGCAGCGAATCCTTGTGACTACAGCTCGGCCCGTTTTATGGAGACGGCGCCGAAATTCGGCGCTGTAGTAGCCGAGGGTCGCTCGAAGCACGCGACCCAAGCGCCCCGACCTCAGGCGTTTATGTCCTCCGGCGTCGGAGCGTTTCAGGGGATGACTTTGAGTTTACACGGAGCTGTTAGTAGTCACGCAGCAGCAATTAGCTGTAACACTTCCTGTAAAAAGCTTTATAAAACGGCGTTTAATTGAACTGACATATGATTTAAATTGAAGGACATCTGCTGTAAAACGTGACAAATTAACCCAAGTTTGACGAAGGAAAATAATCTTCAGTTTTTAATCTCCAATAATCCTGATTTATGGAGGACTTCTTTAATCGGCTGTAGCTGGTTTGTGTTTTTAGGAAGCCGCCGGATCGTGTGCTTACAGATGTGACCGGCGGTTCCCAGCCCCGGGGACGATTTCAGACGCTGAAAGGACTCCTGTGTGGCTCCAGGAGTGAAGATGAAGCCGTTTATTCTATTAGGGGGGGTTTGTTTACAGACACTGAGTAATGGTCGAAGGGGATATGTGGTAATAATTGGTTAGATTCATGAAATCCCTTCTTTTTTTTTTCCTCTCGTTATTGTTTTCTATCTCACGCCGGCTTCCTCTCCCCGTGTTGGATGCTTTTCCTGTTTCAGTGCACATTAATCTTCATTACTGCACGAGGAGTGGGCGACGAGGACAACCAGGAGAGATGTCTGGGCTCAGTTTTCTTGTGCCGAGCACACGCTGTGGGTGTTTCCCAACCTTTCGCCCTCCGAGCTGCTGCTCCGTTCCTGCAGCCCGGAAACCAAAGTTTTATTTTATTTAAAGTCGGTTATAGAAGATTTAAGTCAGAACTTTCTGAAGGACCTCAGTTTGGAGAAGCAGGATCGACGAGCTAACAGCTAGTCTGAGCTAGCAGCTAGTCTACGTAAACAGCTGTACAAACTAACTGCTCAAAGCTAATAACTATGAGCTAATAGCTACAAAGGTTAATAGCTAGTCCAGGCTAACAGCTACATGAGCTAACAAGTAGTACAAGTTAACAGCTACCTGAGGTAATGCTAGTCCAAGCTAACAACTCTGAGCTAATAGCTACACAAGTTCACAGCTAGCCCAAACTAACATCTATTTCAGCTAGCAGCTAGTCCACACTCAAAGCTAGTCTGTGCTCACAGCTATCTGAGCTATCAGCGACAAAAGCTAGTAGCCACCCAAGCTAACAGCTACTCCAGGCCAGTAGCTAGTATAGCTAACAGCTAGTCTGTGCTCACGGCTATCTGAGCTAACAGCTATACAAAATAACAGCTGGTCCAAGCTAAGAAACTACATGAGCTAACAGCTAGTCCAGGCTAACAGCTACATGTGTACAAGTAGTACAAGATAACCGCTACACAAGCAAACAGTTAGTTAAAGCTATCAGCTACATCAGCTAACAGCTAGCCCAGGCTAACAACTACATGAGCTAATAAGTAGTACAAGATAACAGCTACATGAGCTAATGCTAGTCCAAGCTAACAGCTACATGAGCTAATGCTAGTCCAAGCTAAAAGCTACACAAGCATAGTTGGTTAAAGCTAACACAAACCTGAGTTAACAGCTAGTTTGAACCAACAGCTACATGAGCTAACACAGCTACACTAGCAGATGCTAGTCCAAGCTAACAGCTAAATGAGCTAACAGCTATATGAGCTAATATCCAGTCCAAGACAAAAAAAAAAGAAAAACAACTCCAGTCGTAACTTAATTCATGCAAACGTCGTTTTTTTCCCCACTCAGTAGAATTGTGTATTAATGTTTTGTTTTGTTTATTGTTGTTTTTAGATTGAAGTTAATTTTAAACCCTCAGCACAAACCAGCTGTTTCATTTGATCAACCTCAGTTTAAAGTTAGTTTAAAGGACCATCTACAACAGGTAAGATACTATCTGTACACATGTTTTCCCACAGAGATCTGACCTCCATCTTTATCTGAATCTAACGAAGGAAACTGTGATAACTACACTGCTCAACAATAAGATATTATTATTAAATCTAAGTAGCTTCATTATGAGGCTTATAAAAAGGAACTTTTGGGTTTTAAAAAGCTGAAACCAGCCCCCCACCTCCACCTGTGATCAGCTCCTGCTGGTTTGTTTTCCTCCAGAGGCGGCTGCTGCTGATGCAGCTCTCATCAGCTGTCTTCTGCGTCTAAATTCTTATTTATTTATTTTATTCTCTTACCTCCACAAATCAGAAAGAAAACGAGGCAGGAGGAGAGGTCTGAAGGAGGGTGTCTCGTAAAAACGGAAACGATTAAAGCGTTTGGTGTCCAAACCGTCTCTAAACCTTTGACCTTTGACCTTCGCTGCCACCCTTATGTCCCTCCTGAAATGTTCCTCCGTCTTAGAGCAAGCTTGGAGTGAAAACGTGATAAATGGAAGCGGTTTTCCACAAACGATGGTCGGAAACGAGTCGAATGTTCCTTAAATAAAGAAACAAAAGGCACGAAAAACTAAAATTATCTGATAAATATTCAGTTTTCTTCAGACACTTTTTGTCTGTTTGACGGTTTATTTCTGAAAACGATCAATTCTGTCCCCGACAGAGTTTTTCTTTTTCTGCTTTCTCCTTGACAGTTTGATTTATTCTCAGATTAAACAAACTTTTTATTTTATTTTATTTTGCTTCCAGTGACTCAAACTTTCTTGCGTCTCGATGAAACGTTCTCCGGACCTTCTAAACTTCGGCTGCTTTTCTGTCCCTGTTTAGGACGGCGTGTTTGTGGACACCTTTAGGGTCAAATCCGGCAGACGGAGACATTTTTTTATTTTTTTTTTCCCGGTTGTGTCCTCCAGTTTGCAGAAAAAGTTGCAAATCTTTGCTGAAAACCTGCTTCCTTCCAGCTGCGGGTCGAGGCGAACCTGTTGAACAACTTTAATTTGATTTAATTTGATTTCAAATTCTTATTTTTGACTTTTGTGAGTTTCGGCTGCTACCGAGCCGAATGTCAGCCGAACGTCAGCTGAACGTCTGTGAAATTAGCCCTAATGAGACGTTCCCCTGGATGAATAAAGGACGGATCAGTCGGCTGCAGGAGGCGGCTGTCGTCTTCAGACGTGTGCTCCTGTTGTCCATCAACGTCTGCCGGAGACGGGCCGTAGACGGGGGGACGGGGGGACGGGGGGGACGATGACGACTGGAAGGACGGCTGGATCTTAAAGCTGCGATGAGCTCAGAGCAGTTCACGTCTTCCTTAGCGCCGGATGAGTCATCTGGCTCGGCACTGCGCCGCGAACGAAGGAGGGGAGGGACACCTGCAGGAGGAGGAGGAGGAGGAGGAGGCATTAAACTCAAAGGGAAGGAGGAGAAAAAAAAAACAGCTGGGGAAAAGCAGCGAGTGAAATCCAAAACGTAGCCAGAATTTATCTCCTGATTCAGGATTTTTCCGGGCAAAGATTCACCGGAGCAAGAAAACCGGACCGAGCCGGAGATTACAGAACATTCCCAACAAAAAAAAAAAAACATAGTCGTAAACAAATCAATTAAAAATTAAAAGATTTACAGACAGACAGCAGCTTCTCGAGGTTCACGTGTTTCTGCAGAAAACTGAAAAGAAAATATAGATTATATAATTTATTATAGTCACCAAAAATAATGAATATGAGTAAAGAAACTTTAGGTGGAGATTTGGAGGAAAAAAGAAACCTTCAGTCTGATCTGACTGTAGTTCAGATTTATGGGACGATTAATAAATAATAACAAAGATCTTCCTGAAGGAGCCGCTCTGATCCCAGCTGCTGCTTCCGGGTCGATCTTCCTCGGTTCAGACTCTTTGGAAAAACTCCGACAGGAGTCGGGAGTCTCCAATGAGCTTGCTAAACCACGGGGAGCACAAGAAGTGCTCCATGCTGCACAGGAAGTGCTGCAGGCTGAACAGGAAGTGCTCCAGGCTGCACAAGAAGTGCTCCATGCTGCACAGGAAGTGCTGCAGGCTGAACAGGAAGTGTTCCAGGCTGCACAGGAGGTGCTCCAGGCTGAACCATCCGTTTCCGAAGCTGTTCTGTTTGTTGCCTCGCCGTCGGTGCATAAAACGGATCGAACCGATCGGGTCAGAGTCGGAAATACTCGGCCGTGATTGGTCTGTTTCCGAGCTGCGCCTCCTGTTCCTCACTCCGTTCTCTGTTAAAGGAGATGAGGAACGGCCGCTAGACGCCGTTGGTGTCTGCCTCACCTCCATGCACAGAGCGTCCCGCGGGTCCTCGTGCGGGAGAAGGTCACGGGAGGCGGAGTGGGCGGAGCCTTCCTTCAGGTGTGGGCAGTCATTCATGGCAGGCGGCGCTGCTCATCGGCTCACCTCTGCAGAGGTCATCGCTGCAGCCCCTGAAGCCCCCGAGCCTTTGAAGGAGCATCAATCACTGCAGACCGGAGGCTGGAATCTGCTGTAAGGGCGGCTGTGGCCTCCTGGAATCATCACAACGGGCTGAAAGGTAAATTATTCATTAAAACCCGTTAAACTCCTGGTAAAAAGTTTAGAAGTGGCGTGATGGAGGTTTCTTTGCTGTCCTCATCCATCAGATGCAACTTTATTTTACTTTAAAGAAAAAAGAGAAAATATAACGCCATACTGACGTCGTTCAGGTTTCCTTCTGCAACAGGTAAGATATTTATTGCTCATAACCCACAAAACTCCATTTAAAAATCTCCGACGTGTCCCTTTAAATGTCACATTAACGGCGGTTTTCATGTTTCATCATTTCTAATTTAAATCACTTTTTTATTATTTTTATTTGTAGAAACAGTTTTCTTTCCCAAGCTGCTGGTTTCTTACAGGTTCTGTGAATAAAAGCTGCAGAATAAACACTTAAATTAGCATAAGAGTATTTGCTGTTATCTCCAGAAGATGTTTTTTTTTCTGAGCTGAAGTCATCCATGCATGCATAAGGAGGAGCGGCGCTGATACGGCGCCGGAGGCAGAACCGGAACAATCCGGGCTGCAGAACTTATCGGCCGGGTTCGGAGTTCCTGCAGGAAGTTCTTAAACGTTTCCGCAGCCGGCGGGAAAAACGGAGGCTTCGCTTTAAGATCCCTGAGATTCATGACTGGGAGGAAAAAAACATTTTGGAATTATTGGAAAGAGAAACATTCTGGGAAACATCGGAGCGTTTTTAGATTCAAAACGTGAAATAAAAATAAAAATAATGGAGTTAAATGAATTTCATTTAAGAATTAAGGAATCATTAAAGTGACACAAACCTGCTCCGGTTTTACTGAGGAGTCATCTGAACTGTTAAAGATACTTCTCCCCTCAGCTCCTTCTTAAGCTGCTCCTCTCCTCAGCTCCTCCTTTAGCTACACCTCCCCTCTCCTCGGCTCCTTTTATGGCTGCTCCTTTCCTCAGCTCCTTCTTAAGCTGCTCCTCCCCTCCCCTCAGCTCCTTTTTCAGCCGCTTCTCCCCTCTGCTCCTCCTAGAGCTGCTCCTCTCCTCTCCTCAGCTCCTCTTTCAGCTGCTCCTCTCCTCAGCTCCTCCTTCAGCTGCTCCTCTCCTCCCCTCAGCTCCTCCTTTAGCTACTCCTCCCCTCTCTTCAGCTCCTTTTACGGCTGCTCCTTTCCTCTGCTCCTCCTTCAGCTGCTCCACTTTCAGCTGCTCCTCCTTCAGCTGCTCCTCTCCTCAGCTCCTCCTTCAGCTCCTCCTTCAGCTACTCCTCCCCTCTCTTCGGCTCCTTTTTTTACGGCTGCTCCTTTCCTCTGCTCCTTCTTCAGCTGCTCCTCTCCTCTCCTCAGCTCCTCCTTCAGTCCAAACGAGTCATTCAGTGGGAGATAATCTGACACGTCAGGACCTCCCTGTTAGCCTTCATCTTTGATGCTCCTCCTCCTCCTCCTCCTCCTCCTCCTGTCCTCCTCCTGTCTTGACTCCTCAGCCTTGAATATTTCGGTGTTTGTTTGTTTCTGTTTCAGCTGCACCGTCTGTCAGCGCGTCGCCTCCTGCAGGTGTGTTTTATTTCTGGAATCGCCGAGTCGGCGCTCAGACTTTTGTTTTCCTTCTTTTCTACATTTTTGTTGTTTTTTTTTTAAATCTAACTTTTTCTGCACACTTTCTGCTGTTTGAACCGATAATAAATAAAAACATTCGGCTCGTTCAGGAGGCAGCTGCTGCTCTTTAGAACGATGCAAAGATTTATTTAAATTTTTTTAAATTATTTTTAAATCTTCAGCGTTGTGTTTTTATTTTATCTTCTTATGATCCTTTTTTTGTTTTATTAATTTTAGCTTTTAGCATTTTGATTCCTCTAGCTAGACGTTTGCATCTTTTAGTTAGCATTATGCTATGTTTAGTTATTAGCTAGCATTGCGTTACCTTTAGCTAGCATTTGGCTACTTGTAGCTGTTATTTTGCAACATTTAGCTTTAAGATTGCCTTTTGCTACTTTTAGACTTTTAACTTCAAGCTAGCATTTTGCTACTTTTAGATAGCTTTTGGCTACTTTTACATTTATAGCTTTTAGCTAGCATTTTGCTACTTTTAGCTAGCTTTTTGCTATTTTTAGCTTTTAGCTAGCATTGTTATTTTTAACTTTTAGCTAGCATTTTGCTGTTTTTAGGCAGCATTTTTCAACTTATAGCTTTAAGCTAGCATTTTGCTACTTTTAGGCAGCATTTTTCAACTTATAGCTTTAAGCTAGCATTTTACTACTTTTAGCTAGCTTTTTGCTATTTTTAGCTTTTAGCTAGCATTGTTATTTTTAGCTTTGAGATAGCATTTTGCTTTGGTTTTGGCTTTCAGCTAGCATTTTGGGTTTTTTTAGCTTTTAGTTAGCATTTTGCTACTTTGCGTAGTTTCTGCTATTATTTTTGCTGTCTGTTTATTCGTTCGTCTGTTAGAAAAATATCTCATGAACCATTGGGTGGATCTGTTACGTGTTTGGGATCACCCTCAGCTACAACCACACCACACTTCAGCTCAGCGTCTGTGAAACTGACTGAGTTGCAGCCATTTTTCTTTTGCTGATGTCAGTTGGCTGCGGCGGCCATGTTGAATTGGGTTGGCTGCGTAAGTGACGATTTCCTGAGAGTTTCATTAAAATCCGTTCACTGGTTTGTGAGATATTTTGTCGCACGCAGAAAACCAAAACATTATCACCCTCCTTTGCCTGTTTTTATATTTTTCTTGCGGCGGGTGACAAGCAAAGCTGACGAGACAAAAGACGACGATGAATCAGTTTGTGTTGGATCCAGTTTCTGGGATATTAGGGAAGTTGGGACTCAACCAAAGTCCAGATCTGACTCATGAATAGAAACACTTTTTTTTTTTTCGGGGGTTTTGCTTTTATTTGTTACCAGATTCTAAAATCCGCTCTAAAGCCGGAGCTCGGCGTCCCGCTCCGTCCCTGGCTTCCGTCCCTCTGTCCCCCCCCTGCGTGGATCGAGACCGACTAATCTCAGCCTGTTTCTGTGTGATATCACACAGCCGCTCGGTGGCCACGGCGGCACCGGCTCATCGGGCAGAGGCTCCGCTTCGGTGGGGGTTCGGATCCAAAAACGCTCGGCTCTGTGGGAACAGGAGCTCGGCTCTCTCGTTGTGCTGCGGCGGGAATCTCCTCGACGAGAGCAAGTTTCAAACAGAAAGCTGCTTCTTGGCTAAAAGCTGTCATCTGTAATTAACCGTCTGCTGCCGGCCACCAGAATTTAAAAAAACAAAACAAAAACGGAAAGAAACGGAGGTGTGCACACCTGGGAAATCTAACAGAGTCGCTGCTGCAGACGACCCGCGGCACACAGATGGACTCGCCGCAACACTTAATTAAAACTGCTCACGGCGGAGCGCCCATCAAGACCTCGGCTCGGTGGTAATTTAATAACCGCAGCAGCTGCAACTAAAGGACCAGCAGTCCTTGAAGGAATGCACGTCGCCCCCCGCCTTAAGGGTGCATTCAACCCCGGAAAGTCCAAAAGCGGACTTTATTGTTGTCGTTTGGTGCCGTTTGCGTTCACGTTGGGCTTTTTTTTGGAAGCGGGCTATAATTGTGACGGTCGTTGCTCCTATTGGACAGAAGTTACAGGGGGGCGGGGCATCATCTCATCGTGGTTCCAGGTCTGTCCGAGCGTCAGCGACACAGAGAGGCTAAGGTTCAGCGTGATGCTGAGCGACGGTGGCCCCCGAGGTCCAAAAAGACGCACGTTCAAAGAGTGGGTCTCGTTTGTTCGGTTGTTCGGTTCCTCGCCAGGATTGGCTCGACCGCGTTTACGGCCTGCCCCAACGGGGGGCGGGGCGGGGACGAACTCTGGTCCGTTTAAAGCCGACCCAACGGGTCAGCTGTGAACACGCCCTAAATCCTCGCGCTCAGAGACTGTCGGCTACCACCACGCCGCGCTGCAGCTAGTTGATTAGCTGCAGTGCTAATCAACTAGCTGCAGCGAATAAGGTTGATTAGCTGTGGGAGCCATCTTGAATTGCAGTGACTCCAACAGTTTGAAGCAGAAATCCTCTCTGCGACCACCACGCCAAGGTTTAGCCTTATACAAAAACTTGAACCCAGTTTTTGTGTTTTCAGAGCTCAGTTGGCTGCAGCGGCCATCTTGATCTCGACCAGATGGACATCCACTCCTGGACTCCATTTGATGCCGAGACTCAAACTGTCGGGTCTTTAGCTGTTAGTCGGTCTTTCCCCTCCTTAGAGCTCCAAAACCGACCACCTTTTCAGGTCATCTTGTCTTAAAGACTGATGGAGTTGGGCTTCATCGTGTCGTGGACGACTCTCAGCTACGACCACATCAAGGTTTAGCTTCACATCCCGATATTTTGCTAACAGACGCAGGCAGTTACAGGCGACGGCTCTTCCCCTTCCTCCGAGCTGTTTCGCTGCTCAAGCATTCAAAGCTGCTTGGTTTTTTTTTTGTTTTTTTGTCTTATTTTCTGTCCCTCGCCAGCGTCTCTCCCCCGTCTCCTCCGTCCTCCTGTTTTGTTTTCGTCCCCTCCTTTCGTTTCCTCTCAAGCCTTGCGCTCTTCATCCGCAGATTTCCGTCTCTGGACATCATGTCAGCGTCGCCGCATGTCTTACTGCTTCTCCTTTTCTTTTTCCGTTTCAACTCTGGTTTGTTTTTATTGTCCTGTCAGGTCCTGTCAGGTCCTGTCAGGTTCTGTCAGGTCCTGTCTCCTCCTCAGAGTCCCCCCCAACATCCCTTCACCCCCCCTGTTTTTAACCTCTGCTTATGAGTTTAGACTTCCTGTCTGTAATTGTGCACACATGAATATTCATGACTGGATCTGCTAAAGAGGTGCATGCAGAGAGACAGTGTTTATGCCTCTGAGTGTGTGTGTGTGTGTGTGTGTGTTTACTTGTATTTGCTACATTGTGGGGACATACACTAACATACACTACCTTGTGAGGACCACCTGCTCCTTGTGGGGACCAAAGCCTGGTCCTCACGAGGAGAAATGATGTTTTTGGGTTAGGGGTTAGGGTTAGGACTAAGGTGTGAATTGAGTTTAGGTTTGGTTTAGGGTTAGGGTGTAGTAATGTATGGAAGTCAATGGGAAGTCCCCGCAAAGGTAGAGAGACAGACATGTGTGTGTGTGTGTGTGTGTGTGTGTGTGTGTGTGTGTGTGTGTTAGACTGACTGCTTCACAGATGGAGCCTCTGCTGCGCAGCCGGACACCGGTGTACGTCCACGACACTCGGTCTGCCTCTCAACTATCAGACAGATTTCTGGACTCAGCTCCTTCGTACGTTCTGAAGCAGCTGCTCCTGAAAGAACCGGCTTGTGCAAAAGTCTTGATCTATCCCACGTATGTTTAAAAAAAAAAACTAAATCAATTAAAAAAGCCCATACCTGCGGTGTACCACAGGGATTACTCCTCGTCTCCTTTCATTCTCAATTCAGGACAGAAAGTTTCTGGGAAAAATAGTCAAACTTTGTAGAAAAAAAAACTATTTATTAATTAATTTACTGTTTATTAAATCATAGAGAAAAAGTAAAAGGTCACCAGGAGTAAACATTTACAAAACGTTCACCTTCGAATCTTTTTTAATCCGACGTTCGCAGAGAAGTCTGTTCAGGAAAAAAAACACTTTTAAAATACAAACTTGGCTTTTTTCTCTCATCTCCACGGCTGAAAGCTGAGAGAGGCGGAGAACACTGAAATTATTTCAGCTGCTTACTTTGTAACCAGTAACATTTGAACCAATAAACCATGTTTTTGTTGTTTTATCGCTGGGAGCTGCAACATATTCGTACCTCGACTTTAAAACATGGCGGAGCAGCCGATGAACCGAATGCATGACCTGTAAGACCAACAATAACAAACCATTTCAGAAAAGAGACCAGGTAAGGACTTGGTTCTTGGAAAAGGAGTCTTAAATTATCTTTAATCCCATTTCTGACAGGTTGACTGAGTATCTCTGAGTAACAGCCTTCATCTTTCAGTAAATAGTCTGTGCCACAGATGCAGGATAAGTCCTGGCTGCGTTTCAGAGGACTGACGACAGACGTTACGTCCCTCCAACTCTTTCGGCGTTCGACTCGAAGCAAACAGAGCTGTGTTTGTCTGCGAATACGGACGCTTTATTTAACCGCGTCGGTGGTTTATTAGCTCTGATTTACCGCCGACCGCTCCTCAGGAGGCAGGCTTGATAAATATCAGGCCCTTGACGGATTAAACACCTCACGGGTTTCACGTTTGCTTTTCTAAGCAGCGGCAATTTTTTTTTTGCAGTTTTATGGAGAAGAAAAAAGATCCCGATGGCGGTTTATTTACTGTGGACGAGCTGAGCAAACCCGTGAAAGCCACGCCGAGGGTCCGGTCTGCAGCCGGGGGGCCGCGGACGGCGGGGGGGTTCTCGACGAACTCATTATCGCGAGCCCCGGTCTTGTTCCCTGTCTTGTTCGAGCAGACAGAGGAGTGTAGGCCGGGATGCTTTACTGCACTCACATAATCACCTCGCTGGCAGAACAAGAGACTTGCTCGGCTCGCGCCGCCACATATTACAGAGAAAAACTGATGGCGGAGATAATAAGGAAGCAGAGACTAACTAGATTGTTGCTAAATTGCTCCTCTTCTCTCGGGCAGCGAGCAATAAAACAAACTCTGCTCGTGCAGATGCCGCTTCTGTCTGCAGAACGTGTTTGTCCGACTCTCTGTTAGCAAAATATCTCATGAACCGCTGAATGCAGTTTCATGAAATGTCCAGAAAGTCGTCGTTTGAAGCACGTCTGCAACTGAAAGCTGAGAAAATGTGTTTAAGTCGGTCAGTTTGGCAGATACTGAGCTGAAAACTGGTGTGGAAGTCGTTGAGCGTCGTCTCTAAAACGTCCCCTGAGCTCCAACGGACGGTACAAAATCTTTCATTTAAATGTTAGCAAGCCAGAGACAGAGACAGATACGGTTTACCCCAATAATTACTCCCTAAAACAATCACAGACAACCAATTAGAGCTTAAATCATGTGATCAGAACGACTCTCAGCTCCTACCACACCAGGTTTTAGCTCAATATCTGTAAAATTCACTGATTCAGAGTCATTTTTTGTGTTTGCTCGGCTGGAGTGGCCATCTTGACTCATGCTGGTTCCAAAATTTAGTCTTTTACAAGTGCAGCCAGCGATTACTTTGTTAGAGTTCTTGAGATATTTCGCTAACAGACAAAGAAGGAAACTACAGGATCGCTTGTAGTTGGGTGTGTTTGATTCGTTAAATGAGCTTCCTGCCCTGAACTAACGAGCGCAGTTCTTATCTACAGTTTGTAGTAAAACAGGGCACCCATACTTTTGCATTCTGGTCTTTCCGGGGAGTTTTTATTCGCCGGATCCACAGCGGACGAAGCGTTATGTGTTCATTTAAAGCCTCCCCCTCCCTAAAGGAAACCCCTCTGCATCAATCCCATTTTGGGGCCCATTTATCTCACGCCGGCGCCGGCTAACGGGCTCTGAGTGACACGGAGGAACGCCGCATTATTGCATTATTTCAGCCAGCGCGGCGCGGCGGAGGTGTAATTTAGCGTCTAATCCGCAGCCGGATCTGGGGATTTACCGGGCGAGCGGGGGGGGG